>NW_010972629.1:83048-83271 GCF_000737465.1 Haliaeetus leucocephalus
GCCCCCCAGCCCCGCCCCAGCACCCCCCTGGGCCGTGTGAGGCCCTGGGGTCCCGCGGCGGCGGTACCTGCTGCTGCGGGCGGGGGGCGGCCGGCTCCCGCCCAGGCCCCTCCGCGGCGGCCGCTTCTCCTCAGCCACTTCCTGCTTGGCTCGCGCCCCCCGCCCTCCGCCGCCGGCCCCTCGCGCGCAGCGCTCCCGCCCCCCCCACCCCTCCCCGCGCCGC
>NW_010972629.1:83281-91251 GCF_000737465.1 Haliaeetus leucocephalus
CGCCGCGCTATTGGCGGTGCTGCCCGCCACTCGCCACCGTGCGCATTCCGATTGGCCAGGGCCGCTGTCGCTCTCGGGCCGTCGGGGCTGTTCTCACTCGCCGTTGGTGAAGGGGACGATACGCCGAGGCTGGAGCCCGCCTCCCGTGGGGTGTGCTCATTGGGGGGCGGGAGTGCCATTCAAAGCATGGTCCCCGCCCACCCGGATACCCCTCTTCCTATTGGTGGTTGGCTCTTGGCACGCCCACGGGGCAGTCTCGCTGCTTATTGGCTGGAAGCTTTGTTCATCAAGCCAGCCCGCCTCCTCCCTCTTTCCATTGGTCAAACGAGGCTGTCCTTCAAGCACGAGTTCTCGCAGCTATTGGCCACAGGGAATGTCCATCAGCGCGTCTCCCAGCTGTTGTTTTCCTATTGAGCGAGAGGCCTGTCGCTCAACGCGAAGGCCCGCCCCCCCACCAGTCCCATTGATCGGAAGCTCTCAGAGGTGGTTCAATCATCTTCTCCCATTTGCTGGCAACGCTGTCACTCAGGGAGGGGGCTGCGTGCCTGCCCCGCACACCTCCGTCTGGCACGTGATGCACAATGCTCAGCCCCGTTGGTGAAGAGCCCTGTCACTCAGGCACGCCCCTACCGCTTTGCTCCCCCATTGGCTAGCCCGCCCACCAGTCCGCCATGACAAAGCCACGCCACCCATTGAGCCGCCTGGCCGCCACTCAACACGAAATCCCGCCCTCACCAGCTCGCCTTCCTAACCCATTGGCCACTTCCCCGGCCCCCATGAACTGACAACATCCATGCAGGGCGCCCCCTTGCTGACTGGCTGGCTCCAATGCCCATTAACGACCAAGGCCCACCCCCTCCGGCCTCACTGTAAATATCCGGCGGGCAGCAGCAGGGTACGCTGGGAGGTGGTGCAGGGGGCGGGGCTTGAGCTCTCTGGCCCCGCCCCAGACACGTGTGCAGCGGGAGCAGAAGCGAGAGACCGGGGGGCCAGTTCCCCCAGTGCAGGGGAGAGTAGGGCCCAGTCCCCCCCCAGTATTGGGGACTGCCAGGGCCCAGGGTCTGCCCCCCCCCCCCAAGTACAGGAGAGGGCCAGGGCCCAGTTTCCCCAGTACAGAGGAGTCCCGGTACCCAGTCCCGTCCCCCCCGCACTGCAGGAGACTCCCAGGGCCGGGCCCAGTTCCCCCAGTACAGAGGAAAGCTGGGGCCCAGCTGCTCCCCCCAAGAGCTCACCCCCACGGAGGCGCCAGGACAGAGACACCCATGGAAAGCCTTTATTGCCCCGTTCCAGCTGAACCCACCCGCCCCCTGCCCCACTGGGCGCTGCTCTGAACCGGCACCAGCCCCGGGCCCCGTGGGCAGGCGGCTGACTCACCCCCAGGGCCAGTGACAACGAACCCCGGCCTGGTGCCCCTCATTTCTTCTCCTCCTCCTTTTTGTCCTTGCTCTCCTTGGAGGCCTGCGAGGCCAGGGAGCCCATGGCGTTGCGGATGGCCTCGTTGTTGGGGTCCACGCCTGGCAGGTTCTCTAACACGCTCTGCAAAAACTCAGGGTCCTGCATCACATCATAATCGTCTTCCTCCTGCGGGAAGAGGGAGAGGAGCTGGGGACAGGCTGGGTCCCTGTCTTCCTCCCAGAGGGAGAGGGAACAGGGATGGGACGGGATCCCCTCCCAGGAGGCCAAAACCTCACCTTAGCAGGTTCGGAGGTATCCATGGCTGTGCTGCTGTCCACTTCTGCTGCCTCTGCCTGGGCAAACTCTGCCGGAGGAGAGGGACGGCTGAGGACAGAGGATTTAGGCACCCACAACCTCCCCACAGCTCATGGGAGCGACCCACGCACCCACCCCACAAGTGGGGTCCCTGCCCAGGTGACAAAGCCCCACTTTGGGGCACATAGGGGCTGGTAGTTCCAGTTTCAGAGGCAGAGGGGCTGCCTCCTTGGCTTTCCCTTTGGGAACGGGCCAAGAGCCGGCACCAGGCACTCACCTGCTCCCTGCAGCGACATCTGCATGGCGTAGGCGATCTGCTCCTCCTCCGTCATGCTGCTGAGGTCAGGCAGCCCGGCCCGGCCAAACTCCTGCTGAGTTATCGTCATCTTCAGCAGAGCATCATCTGAATCTGCGCCGACAAAAGCCAGGCTCAGAAACCAGCAAGGGTGCCACACATGATCCCCAGCTCCTCTCGCACACATGGCCTCGCTGGGGAAGGGGACCAGGGCAGAGCCACTCCCCATGGCGTTCAGGACAGAAGCTGGTCCACCTCCGTTTGGGAAGTTCAGCGGAAGCAAAGGTAGCCCCCCCAGCACACTGCAGTTAAACTGCCTCCCTCCAACATTCCAGGGAAGAAACCACCTCTCGCCTTGCACCCCAGTGGCTCTGGGAACTGCCATGCTGCACAGAAGGGCCCAGCCATGAACAGAGACGCTTCCTGCAGCATCGGGCAGCCTCGCAGCAATGAACACTGCCATGGGAGCCCGCATGCTGGCTGGACACCCTCCCTAGGGAACATCCTGCCTGTCCCTGCCTGCTATATTCCCTGCCCAGCTCCTCCTTACCATCCCCGCCAGTGGCCGCAATCCCAGCCTCGGCCGCAGAGGCGGCCGCAGCCCTCCTGGCCTCTTCCTCTTGCCGCTGCCTCTGCTCCTCCATGGAGACACGCAGAGCCTGCGGAGATGGGGACAGACAGGGAGCTGAGTGGGGCACAGCTCAGACAGACCAAGCTCGGCGCCCACAGCCGTCCTCCACCTCCCCATCGCTCACCAGAGCCAGCTCCGGGTCCGCGCTGGGGTCCACGCCAAACTCGAAGTCACTGGCACCGAGGCCCAGCATGGCACCTCCCTCCCCAGCCAGGATGGGGGAGCTGATGAGGGCATCGGCCAGGCTCGGCCCCGGCGGCACTGTCACCAGGTGGGAGCCAGTGCCATCCTTGCCGTTTAAGGTGTTAATGAAGGCAGTCAGCTTGTCCGTGTTGGCTTCCTAGGGCCAAAGAGAAAGGCTGGGACTAGAGCTTCGCCTGGCTCCCTCCTCGGCTCTGCTAGAGGGATGGCTGGCTGCTCCGCACACCCCGCGTCTCTCCGCACTATGAGGGAGCCAAGAGCTCTGCTATCTCCATCAGGACGGAAAGTATTTAACAATGCCTGCAGTGAAATGGGAGAGGTGTCTTCCCAGAGGGAAATGTTACTCCCCACATTAGCATTTTTACTGGGGCAGCTGCTGAAGAGACCGAGGCTCAGGGAACTGTTTCTATCTTGACATGCCTGAGTAAGGGCTCCAGGCTGGAAAGGATACAAAATCCTGGCTTGGATCTTATGCCAGAAACATGGCAGAAGTCTCACCTCTTCTCCAAAATTGATGATATCAACATTGACTTTCTCCTTCTTAAGGCGCTTCGCCAGTTTCACCAGCTGCAAGGAGGAGACACAGCAGCATTAGCTTGGATTTCAGCTCTTACCCACACTCAGCTTATGAGAGACCAGACAACAGCACTAGGATTCGATCCTGGAGGCACAAAGCCCAAAATCAGCTTCCCAGTTTCAAGCCCTCCCAGCAGGAAACCGTTTGAGGTATTTCACCTCCCTAGACAGGACAGGAGCTACCGCACGGTGCCCGAGGTGCTGCAAGATGGCACAAGCAAGGGGGCTGCTCCTGCCAAAGCAAGTAACCGTCCCCATCGATGGGGACGGCAAGACCCTGGGACAGGCAGCATCTCCTCACATTTCTGACCTGTTCTTTCAAAGAGACCCAGAACATCTGGATTAACTTCATTTGCGTTATTTTAAGTGCCAACAGAACAGCATCTTCCTAAGGCTGAGAGCATTGTTTCTGCTCAGGGACACAGGTTTCCTCCCGCAGCTCCTCAGACAAAAAGCCCAAAGTGGTCTAGGTGACAGCCACAAGCCAGGAAGTGCAGGACATGGCACAAGCTCCCTCTCTCTGCCCTTGGCTCAGGCCTGGCTGTGCCCAGGAATCCAGCCTTCCCTCTCCCTCCCTCTCCTCCCAGCTGAGAACTGCCCTGCTCAAGAGACTCTGTAAAGCAGCCTCCTCGCAGGGGTGTAAAGCCTTACTTTCAGTACGGGGCAGGGAACACACAATAAACCCAATATATGGTTCAAGGTAGAGCGCGGAGCTGACCCAATATATTTTCCTCTGACTGGCCATTACTCACATCTTTCTCGTTATCTTCTACAGGGCTCCCAACGAAGGCGATGATTCGCATCTTGTGGTTCTTGCCTTGGCGATGTTTTAAAGCCAGCTGCAAGACAGAAGTCATACTGTACTTGAGGAGCAATTCTGAGGAAAAAGGGGTGGCCAGCAGTCACCCCTGATACTTTTCCTGTTATGCAGGAACATTTAGGTTAAATGCCAGGAGGGATTTTTCAGTAGCAAGTTTCACCAAACTGCCTACAAGCAGGCATGTGTCAAGGCCCTCCCCTTCACTGGCAGTTATGACTCAGCTGGGAGCAGTTTGTTGGCAAAGAGACAGTGTGGGACAGAGCAAGAAAACAGGACAAAAGGGTGGCCATATCCTGGGGGACACTCTTCAGCTGGGGGCTGCTCTTCTCAGGGTGGGAAGGGTTGTGCAGCTCAGCTGGACTCCCGCAAAGCAGCTGCCAGGTTCCTCTGAAGCAAACTAGGATCAGACTATTAAACTCCTGAACTTTTATATTGGGTTTTATAAAGGAGGTTTCAGCTGCATTTTGCAGACAGGGAGACGAAGGCAAAACTGAAGTTATTTGCTCAGCATTGCTCAGCTGTAGAGGCAGGGAGAGAACAAGATTTCCTGTATCCGAGCCATCAACAGGACACGTAATTTAAGAGACAGGCTAAGGCAAAAGGAATTACAGAGAACGGCGCAGACTTGCTCGTGAGGAACCAACAAGGCCACTTACATGAGCAACTCTGATCCCTGTGCAAAAGGTAATTTTCCCTTTGGGTTGCACTGTGTGCAGCTTTGAAAGGATCCGGCCCGTGTCTGGAGTGAGCGTGGTCAACACTTCACAGTTACTGCAACACAAATACACTTATGTTAACAACCTCTTCTTTGAGAATTTCTTTGCAAAACCATTTATTTGCTACAGGGGTAAGAAAAGCCCTCCCTGCACTAAGCCTGCAGCTGGTGTCTGCTCCAAGAGTCTGCCAGCACTGGGCTCTAGTGGGTCAGTGCACACAGGGAGCAAGACTTTTAGCTTGGTTTCCTAAAAAAAAACCAAACACCAAAGTAATGTGTCTGCGTAAAGGCGTATGCATGTGTCTGTCCCCTGCCCCAGCAACCCTGAGCCCACTAGCCAATTTTAATCAACTCTGCCTCTCACAGAGGCACTGAAATCCTGCAGACTTCAGGAAAATGGACGAACTACTCTGATGAGCTGCATGACAGCTCAGCCCTTACTTGCCACCCTTTCAGACACAAGGCCACAAAAGGATGGACCTAGCAGAGAGCTCCTGAAAGAGAAAAGCCTCCATAACATATCCTGGTGTTGCAGGAGTGAGCCCAACAAGCTAGAGGCCAGCAAGGAACCAGGTTTTCTCGTATCAGTCCTCCCGGAAGAACTGGCTTGGTTTTAGACTGTGCTATTGCTGCCCCATTTTGCAACACTCCCCCTGTCCCTTGCCCCCACACTCTCTCATGGGTCTCCCCAGCTGCTCCTCAGCATCACCCTGAGGCCAGTTCTCCCTCGGGGCATACTTGGCTAAGGTGATGAGCCCCACGTTGTTCTCAGGGTTACTGCGGGTTTTCGAGTGGCACACAATGTTGACAGCATCTTGTTGGGCTTGCAGGCGAGTGGGTAAGAAGTCTCCATTCCTCATGTACTCGCTGTTGTCAACACTGGAACAGAGAGGAGGATGTCAGCTTGTGAAAATTGAAGTTTATCCCCAAAACGTACTTTTCAGGACAGCACACCTAAGGTCACACAGCTGGGGATGTGCAGCAGGACATAGATGTTTCCCAGGGCAGAGAGACAAGTCATCTCTGTGTTTCCCTGAGTTTTCAGAGCAGATCTGACCTTTGGGTCACAGGACAAATGCTGGCCCAGAGCTGGAAGCTCCCACTCCTCGCTGAAGAGTGTGAGAAGTGAGCGTGGCCAGACACAACCTCAGACTCACATCTCCTCGATGCCTTCTTCTTCCTCCACAACAAAAAAAAGTCAAGAGACACCACTCCATGGTAAAGTACAAAGCTCTGTGCTCATTGCCACCATGGGGTTTTCATCAGGACACAAAGCAGCTCTCCCAGGGCAGGGACACCAGGCGCTTTCCAATTACGGCTCTGCTCCACCAGCACGGTGCCCTCCTCAAAGTGACATGGTGATGAGCCAAGCCCCTGAGCCCCACAGCCCAGCTTCAACATTCTACACCTACAGTGGATGTCAGGGCTTCCACAAACCACATGGGCAACAGTGCCTCGCAGCGCCTAACGGCAGCAGCCACAACACAACATCGCTGTAATTAAATCCCTACCCTCCACTCCGTCAGCTATTAAATATAGCATAGAGCAGGCAGAAAAACACCTTCTCTTCCACCAGCCTTCAGGAAACTGACCCCAGGAAGGAGGACTAGTTAAATAAGAACTTGAGAGTTTATTTTGGCCCCAAATTAAGACCTCTCTGAGAAGTACTCCCAGAATGTCTTAGTTTTAACACCAGGGGAAAGGTTTCTTCTGAAAAAAACCCACCTATGACCATTTCCCTGACAGCGCTCAGGCTCATGCTCGGCCACCTCTCGTCCGGCCCACACCAAATACCCAGTCACAAGCTGGGGAGCGAGGAGGCAGCAGTGGCTGAACCAAACCTCAGGCACAAAGACACAAAGCAACCTGGCCGAGGCCATCTGAACTGCAGCTTACTATTCACAGAGTAACAGTGAGTTCCTCCCGCTCTCCAGGGCAACACAAGGAACAGTGACGTGTTTTAATACCCTTAAACATGAGTAAGCAAAGAGTTACCCAGAGAAAACATCAAGGACTTCGATATACAGTCAGTGAGTCAAGCTACAGTAATATCTTTATCCAAACAGCTGCGGGACCACATAGAGAGTCAAGGAAACAACAGAACCGAGACAAATTTCACTGGTTTTCTCTATCATGGCCTTCTTAAACACCAAAACCAAAACACAACAGGACCGTAGCTGCTGCGATAACAAAGACACAACAAAGTTCACATCTACTTTCAGCCCCGGCTGCGTTCAGCACCCAGGGACAAAACCCTCTTACCTCAACGCCGATGCTGAGCAACAATAATAGAGAGGATGGCTGCTTCACACAGGACTGCCCGAGCACTGACCCACCACACCCCAACCCCAGAGGTGCCAGATAAGACCCCGAGCCCAAGCGGCCGACCCTCCTCGGGCCACAGGTACACCCACCCGGTGCCCCAGCAGGGCTAGGGCTACACAGTTTGGGTCTGTGCCCCGCCTCTCCTCCGCTAGGAGGTGACCCAAGTTTGTCATCATAGCATCACCTGGCACTGCATCACACCAGAGCCTGTCGCAGCTCTTTACCTCATCCCCTTTGTCAGCCTCCCCCTGCCCGTTAGCACCTACAAGAGCCCCTTCACCCTACTCTTGCCTCTTGACCCCCAATACCTCTGCTCAGCCAGCTTTTCCCACCAACAGACCCCTCCTCACCCCAGCCTGTCCCATTTACCCCCCCCACTTTCCCTGACAGCCCCCAGCCTCACCCAGCTCCTCGCTTCTCCCAACCTCTCCCTCCAGCATCCAAAACCTTCACCACCACCTCGACCCCACCCCAACTTAAACCCATCCTCCCCCCCCTCCACCCCGTGCCCTGTCCTCCCCCTCAAATGCCTCCCCGTACCCCAATTCTCTCCCCAGCCCCCCCCACTTTGCCTCTCCACAGAGCTCCTCCTCCTCCACCAAACCTCCCCCTGCCCCACAACCCACCTCCAGCCCCCTCAGGCCCTGCCTCCCCCCCCCCCCCGGCCCAGACCGGGCCTGCCCCTGCCGCCGCGGCC
>NW_010972629.1:91261-91555 GCF_000737465.1 Haliaeetus leucocephalus
GGGCTCCAGCGCGGGGGGAGAGGGGCGCGAAGGGAGAGGAGCCCCCGCTGCGGCCCAGCCCCGGCCCCTGCCCGCTCACCACACCATAGTGCTCTCCAGAACCATCTTGCCTCCTTCCCTCAAGACCGAGCCGGATCCGACCAAACAAGCAGCCCGCCGATTGGCTCCAGTTACCGGCCAATCGCCGCTTCCCGTATTGCGAAGTGAGTGGCGGCGGGCGCGGAGCACGCCGGGAACTGTAGTCCCGGGATGGCCGTAACGCCCCCCTGCGGCCACTAAGCCGAGCCCCCCCCC
>NW_010972629.1:91565-119044 GCF_000737465.1 Haliaeetus leucocephalus
CCCGAGGGTCCTGTGTCGTCCCCCATCCCCATTTCTCCCCCCACCCCGGACAGAGGAGGCAGGCAGGCAGTGGGTTCAGCAGCACACCGTGTATTGCGCGTCCAAGAGACAGCAGCGTGGTTCCAACAGCGGACGAGGCCACAAGCGTTACACAGCCAAAAGGACAAGGTGGGGGGGTCACGCACGGCACGAGCTGTTCCCCAGGAACGGGGACAGGTCTGTCCCTCCCAGGTGACACTCCCAGAGGGGGGGGCCCGGCAGCGACCGTGACGATGGTGACACCGAGCAGGACAGGAGAGGTCCGTCCACCCGTGCTCCATCCCATCGCCTGACGTCAAGCCAGAGGTCACGACGGCGTTGGCTGCTCCCCAATCCCTCCCCGGTGTGGCCAGAGAAGCGAAGTCCCCTCCCCACGCTGGAGAGACACCGCTCGGGTGTTTAAAAAACGACATGAAAACCCATCGCCCGTCACTTTGAAACACGCACACACAAAAAAAGAAGCAGTTCTGAAAACCCATTACAAAGCAGAAGTCAATATATAAATGCCACCCCACCCGCCACCCCACCTCCCTACTCACTGAATAACTATCTCCAGGAAAAGAAAAAAACACTTAAATACAACTTCATAAATATTAAAACATGAAAAAAACTGAGACTTGGTTTTCTTCCCTCCTGCTAAAATAAAACAAATATGGATTAGGTGGGAAGATAAGAAACAAGTGTCTAATATAGACAGTTACTTCAGCTATAAAGTGTAACCTGCTGGATCAAGTCAGATGTACAGGGGAGGGAGACAGGAAGATCCAGCAGAGACGGTGCAGGTGTCCCCGAGGCGATCTTCCTCCCGCTCACGGGTCTCATCGTGACATTAATCAGTGTCGAAAGGTTTGAGAGCCCTTGAGAACCAAACAGTTTGTGAACAGCGACTGTCCTCACGCTCCACCAACCCCCTGGGGATCCGGATACCCGGAGTAAGGCCATTCTACTTGGTCTTTTGGGAAAAAAAAAAACCAAAACAGTTTAAAAAAAAACACTTTTTCTTAAAAAAATATCAGCTTGTGTTGCATCCACTTGGAAAGGTTGAAGTGGAAGGTGGGAAGAGACTTGGCTCTGAAACATCACCTAAAAAAAAAAATCCCTTTCTACACCACTACATTCTTTGTTTCCTTAGCAATCATTGCTAATTAGTATAGAAACCCCTTGCACTATCGCAAGGGCAAGCTTTAAATTACTTTTTTTTATATATATAAAAAAGAACGGAGGATTCTAACCCACCAGGAACACGGGGAAGAGTCACTTCATTTCTTTAAAAAAAGCATTTAGTGAAAATAACAATCAGTCCGACATCTGCTCTGAGATCTCTAGAGAAGCATCTGCAGCCAGCATGGGCCAGGCGTCACCGCAGGGAAATGGCAGCAGAACAATCCCTCCTTTCAGCTTATTATTTTGTTTAAAACCGGACTCAAAATGCCTCATACTTTTGTGGAGGCAGAAGTCTGTCCCATTTAGGTAGGAACCTTGGTTTCACGCCGCAGGGAACACTGGTGTCAACAGCGGCTACGATACAGGCGAGATATCAAAAGGGAGCCGAGCTATAAAAACAGGAAGAGTTTTGCACATGGTGCCCGCAGCAGGACAGAGGGCAGGGGAAGGGAACGGAGCAGGCTGGGTTTGGTCCATTTGCTTAAGAAATACTTTTAAAAAAGCACGCCCCTTACAAAGATCTCCCTTCACCTGCGACTCCCTGCTTGGCGGGGAAGGAACAAAAGGGCGTCGTTTAAAAACCAGGGACAAAGCAATCCAAAACCTCCCTGACGTCTTAAAAGCTTCACACATTCAAAATGCTCCAAGCAATACAGCGCAGCACCTAGCTCTCCTTGTTGCTGTCTCAGGGCGATGCAAGATTGAAAATGGAGGAGGCTCTGGCAGCCAGGAGTGGCTGGAGGAGGAGAGGAGGTCATCCACAGTCAATACAGCTTCTGCTCCCCCTCTCTGCCTCTCTCACATGGGATACTTGCTGGTGGAACACTGGAAAAAAAAACCCTACTTATTAAGAAAAAAAATTACCATATTGCAAGACTAAAAAGAAGTGATATGACTGAATTCAGAAAAACATTTAAATTAAAAACTTGTTTAAAATACAAAATAAAACCACGTTGCTCTGTCGCAAACTGTCCCAATGAGGCTCTAATGCCCGTTTCCCCCCCAGTAACTCCGACGAGTTGCCCATTCTCGCAAGGTCTGTGGCGTCAGCATCGTAAGCAGCTAACTCCCTGAAAGTCAGATCCCTTTTCCAGAGGGCTTCAGCCCACATGGAGCAGTTCCTCCTCCTCCTCCTGACAGCCGCCTTTGCTCTCGCCAGGCTTCAAAGAAAGGAGGACAGCAGGGACACAGTGGTGGGCTCTGCTCTAAGGAGACTTCCAGGTGTCCGACGCTCAGCTGTGCTGGCTCGATCTTTGTTAACACTATCCCACTAAGTGTAGCCCAGCCTTCCAGCTTTTAGGTTTCTGTCCAGATAAGATTACTTTGAACAAAATAAAATAATAAATCAGCAACAGGGGCTGAATGTTTGTCAGACTCCACAGACCACGCAGAGCACAGAACAATCTGCTTCCATCACGGTGGTTTTGGTGTTGCTTCACTGTGAAGAGAAAAGAGGGGGAGATGCTGGGGAGGGGTCTGCCTTCCTCTGAGGAAGAGGAGCAGGAGGTGTGTCCTGCCTGGTGGCTTCTCCTAAATCTTCTCCACCCTGGGAGAGGCAGAGTCAAGGGGGCAGCTGAGTTCAGGCTTACCTTCAAACACCACCTTACATTAAAACAAGAGGGTCAGTGAGCATTTACCATCTGCCATGGGGACAGCAAGATGAGCCTGGTCAGCTTCACCCCGTGTTATCTCTGCCATCAGACCCACTCTGGGCCCTCAAGAAAGGGGAATGTCTCTGCTTTGCCTCCTGCTTATCTAATTTAGGGCAGTTGGGGTAACAGATTATCACTAAGAGCACAAACAGTGCCTAGCACAAGGCAGGCTGAGCTTTTGCATACCAGAGGGGGATGAAGAACATCTGCTCCTGCTCTGGTCAACTCACACATCCTACTCAGTGCCCATGTTCCCAGCACAACTAGGGACCACATAATCCCCGCAAATCTCTGTCTACCTCCAGAGCCACACTTTTCCTCCTAAACAGGGAAGTACTCACAAAGCTTATCTCCGTCTCTTGCAGGTCTTCAAGCTGCTCTCTCAGCTCTGCGGAGTGCTCAGGTACGGAAGGCCCTGGGGAGCCACTGGGGAAACAGAAGGGGAAGACCTGTAAAGCAGTTTTTAAAAGTGAGCTGTCAATAAGTCTCATCTCCAGGGCTGCCCTGTTGTACCCAGCCAACAGAACATCCCAGCACCGCACAAAGGCATTTGTTAAGCAGGTTTAATACGGAAGCACAGGCAACACAATCCCTCCTGGGGCAGGCACCCAAACCACCACCTAGAACATCATCCCTCCTAGTCTGACATGACTTCAGACATTAGAAACGAGGATCTTTTGTCCATCCAAGCAGCAGCACCTCTTTACAGAAGTCTTCAAGCACCTCATCAACACAGAAATGGTCCTGGGTGAAAACAGTCCAGGTGCAAAGAAACCATGAAGTACCGGAGCTTACCACATCTCAGCCTTTCCAGACACAGGCACCCTTGTTTGAAAAAGCCCCTGGCAAAACTTTAACAAACCTTTTATGCTCTGAATGTGAGCTATAGCCTGACAGCAGGATATATAACACGGGCACACTAAGCGTCTGATAGGATACATCGCCAAGGAAGAAATGTGGAGCACAGAACAAGACTTGCTTTAGTCTAATAACCTGTTACCTCCCCACTTCTTTCACAATCCTACAGCTATGGGTTGCAACCTGCTGGCTGAGGAACTCCAATTCCCAGCTTGCACCTTGCCCCGCTTCCTACTGAGGACATGGCGACCACAGCGTCTCTCCTTGCCCCTTGAGCAAGAAGTCAAGACTGAGAGTGCATACTTCACCTAGGCCAAGCGGTCAGGGCTTTCCAGTGCACTGGCGACTAACAGAGGAGGTTTCAGGATTGCCTACAGACAGCATGACCTGCTCGGCCTTCCTGCAGCTAACATCCAGGGCTTGTCACAGCCTGCCTGCAGTGGTTGCCTTAATTAGCAGGGATTCAACTGCCTGTTGCTAGAGTACATGAAGCATCAAGCTGGTCAGTCATCAGGCTACACATCACCCCAACCAAACACCCTTGGATCAACACCGAAAATGGAATCCTCACCAGGAAGGCACAGCTCCCTCTCTGCCTGATCATGCCTCACCTATGGACCTGGATACTCTGAGCTGCTCTGGCTTCCTCCTCCACCGAGCTCTCTAACTGGTGACTCGCTGCTTCTGACCTATGCAGAAATTAAAGGCGAGGATGCTCAGTGTTGTTTACAGAGCATATAGCCCTTGAGGTTTGTCTTAATTAGCACCAAGCAGCACTGCCCTAATGCAGGGCTGCAGGATGAATCATAGAATCATTTAGGTTGGAAAAGACACTTAAGATCGAGTCCAACCATTAACCTAACACTACCAGGTCCACCACTAAATTACAGTGCTTAAGAGAAAAAGAAGTGTCCCTCTCAAATGGAGGGGATCACCCTCCGGTACCCCTTGCTGCAGGATGCCCGTCAGCAGCTTCCATTCCCAGTAGCCCATGCCAACGTTTTGGTGTCCCCAACACCAGCAAGCTTCTGCCAGATGTTAACGACAGAGCTGGGCTGAGGACCAGGGGAATCCCAGCCTCAGGAGGGCACCCACGCCTGCACAGCATTGCTTACGCCACCATGGAGAGCACATCTTCGACACACAGGTTGCACACCGCAAACAGAGGCATGTGGCAACATTTCTGAGACAGGCATGAGGCTGTGCTGCAAAAGAGAGACCGAGGTTGTGGTAGCACAGACAAGAGGGCTGAGCTTGTGTTCTTAAGACAGATCTGGAGCGGGCCAGATCCTGCCTTCCTCCTGTGCCGACACTAGATGGGCAGCTCTAGCTGGAGAGATTTGGGGTGAGATCACTCCCCTTTGTACAGGACTACAGAGATTTAAGAGGTTACCTCTCCAAAGGGTGGTAAACACCCTGCTAGACTGGCTGATTCCGTAGAGAGAAAAAAAAACTAAAACACAAACCACCTTTTTAAATCCATTCAACAAGTTATGTCATTATAAATCAACAATCCACAAATCACTTTCATCCTTTTCAGGGTTTGCAGAGCTTTACAGATCTCCCAAGGTCACAAAAGTGGATTTAAGCCTCTGACAACAGGTCTGATGCAGGAAGCCCAGATCTCACGGCCCCACATAGGAGAAAACACTGGTTTGTTCTCCTTCCTGGATCTCCTTACCACTGTCTGGCGCTGGCACGTGGTTTTACAGACTATTGACAAAGGGTAACCACTTGCTTAAGTGCCCACAGGGTACAGTAAGCAGTGTGCTCTGCTCTAGAGGTGCCTGGGGCAAACACAGATCAGGCTTTGCATCTAGGGAACCTCTTGGGACTCAACCCAGTTGCACAGCAGGTTTGATCTTACCTACCAGAATCTGTGCTTTTACCAAGAACGCTGCTCAGCACCACGTGGGGTAAGGAGAACACCATCCTGAGAGGTTTTACCATTGAGCCTTACAGCAGACAGCCATGTTAAGGACTGCTGAGCCTTGGCCCAGGGACATACTGTGTTACAGCACTGCAATGTAGGAGTGACCTGACTGTACACCACCTCTGTAACCACCAGCCAGTGACAAGTGTGAGGTCAAATCCCAGGGTAAGCCTCACTGAGCACAGCCTCTAGACAGGAGAACGTTTCAGGCAGTCTTGTTCCTCCCCTCACCTAGACAGGAAGATGCCAGGAGCTGCTCTAGTCAAATCCTTTGCTGAGCTGTCAGCTTTATGCACTTGTACGCCCACTGACCTACGTAGAGATTGAAGGAGAGACACCCGCGGTTAAGTAAGTAAAAAGAACACCTCAGGCATGCTGACATACTGGAAAGGAGCAGCTCTGGTTTAGGATCCCTACCAAGAAGTTTCCATGTTTTACAGAGGGAATAAGAGGTGGTAATCACAGGTGCACCTTGTTCTCCTGCAGCTCAGAAGAGAGCAGGCACTTCTATCAGTGCCACTGTGTAGGCAGTGGCTCAGGAATGGGGAAGATGGTTTCCGATCGCTTCCAAGAAGAGAAGTTAGTACCTCAGAACAACTTCTACAAAAGGGATTGTCCTCTGACCACAGCTCCTCCTCATCCCTGCTAGTCTTACCACTTCAGCAAGAAATAAAACATTCAAAGGCAGACACCAGCTCCCTCAGGGCTCTCCATGCATTTCAGCTTCTGAGACGTTTTGAACCACACCTGCACACACCCTGCAGCCTCCTTTCCTGAGGAGTTGTAGGAGCTCAATGCTAACACAATCAGTAAGTTGCAAGAGAGCCCAACCCTCTGAGAAGAGCAGCCAGAAGGTCATCTTCAGCATCACCCATCATCACATTAATGCTCTTCACATACACTTTGGCAGTCGCACTTTCACCAACTCACTTTAATTAGCACAATTACCTCAACTCCAGAACAAAGCCATTAAATACAGAACTCACAAGGAACTAAAAGCCACTGGGACCCCCAAACAGCCCAAGCAGAAGACGCAAGATCATGTCATCTGTAAGGGACTGCACGCAGGAACAGCGAGACAACCCTCCCCCCTCGCACATGCTTGAACTGACAGCAGTGAGCTTGCTCCACAACACACGAACCACTCAAACAGGTACTCCTGCAAGCATGCCAAAACCCAAAACATCCATAAAGCAGCACAAAGTCCTCCTATGGCTCATGAACCTGACTTGCAGGAGTCGCCGGCCTGCCATGCACCAAACCAGCAATGGTCTTACCTATTTGCAGGTGAGTTGAGGCCTCCACTGCCCAAAGAAGAAGTGGACAGGGTTGTTGCAATGGAATCACTGTTAGCTTCGTCTACCGGCAGGGTCCTGGGCAGGAGATCTGGGCGACCAAGGTGGGAACCTGAGTTGAAGCACAGACTGTTCCATCTGATCCCCAACAAGTGGGATCGTGTGGCACAAGCTCCCACATTAGCCAGGGATCAGGATCTGTGCTGGATCCCACCCAAGACATCTAAGACGCTCGAGCCCTGAAGAACCAGCCCTGCATGCAGCTCTCTGTTCCAAGTCCAAGCCTCCACATGACTGCCTAGCCCAGCTTCTCCCCTAATACAAACTCCAGGGGCATGAGCTGTTAGGAAGAGACCAGGCACACGGGACTGCCACGCAACCACATCCCAGGGGGAGCGTGGGCCACACCAGATGCTTGGACAAGGCTGAAAAATCCCACAGAGATGCATGAGCTAACAATTCCCCACCTCCACAACCCAGTCTAATCCTGCTTGTGAGTAAAGACCGACCTTTCCTGAAACATGAGGTTTATCATCCTGCCCTGCATTTGTTGCAACAGAATACTTGGAAAGAGCCGAGCATTTCAAGGGCTTACTGCTCCTCCAGGCTTTCTCATGGTGCTCTCAAAGGCCATTCAGTGTGTATGAGTTTTTGGCCCCATCTGGTTTCTCGCACCCACAACCCCAGAAAACGGGACCTCCCCTGGCAAGACCACAAAACAACATGGAGGTGTCTTGCACCACTCAGGAGGCAGCAAGCTTCAATCAGACAAATACAAGCTGAACTTCTCTAGGTTTTTTTTGTTTGGTTGGGTTTTTTTTTTTAGTCCAGGCACCAACCTTGCTCTACATCCACCTCTGTCGTTACTTGTGCTTTTGTCTCGCATGACATGTGTGACTGGGAAGGCACTCCTCCTTGACAGCTCCGCCGAGGAACTGTTGTGCCAGACCGGCTCTTCTTAGAAGGCGATGGCTTTACTTAAAGACAAAAACCAAGAAAGCGCTTTTCTAACATGTTCAGGAAGGAGTAAAAAACCCAATGCAGCAACTTTCCAGTAAGAGTCTGGCGCGAGGGCTGTGCCCTGAAGGAACAAGCTGATGGATGAAACAGTTCCTATAAAGTCACATCTGTGAGGCAAGAACAATCTAGGAGGAAGGAAGGGGTGACACAGCACAACAGACTTCCTAAACGCTTTCGTCCACCTTCCCAAACCACAACTGCTGAGCAGGGAGAAGCCAGAAACCATAGCAATTGCCAAGGGTACAGCTGCATGGAGGTACTTACACGGTATTTTCTTGAACGCTGTGTTGCACATGAATCGTTGGAACCTTTCAGCATAGAAGCTGGGTCTGTGCACAGATACAGTGTCCTAGAAGTCCAAGGGACAAACATTAATGTGTGAATCTGAATTAAGTGATCAAGGTTGACATGAGCTTCCCTCAGGTTGTTAGCCTTGAAACACAAGCTATGTTGGACTAGGAACAGTCAGGGATTCTCAGAGTTGCTCTCACTAGCAGCTGTGAGAAGCACATTAGCTACAAGCAGTAGGCATTATATACAAAGCAATCAATGCTTGTTAATGAACAAGTAGATGACCAGCATTAACAAAACCAACATTTTTGAGAGTACCTAGAAAGTAATACTTCTATATAAGAGGGCAAACACACACACACCTTATATATCCAGGATGCCCAGAAGGAGCAAGGACAGCAGGCACAGTTTAAAAAGATGCTGGTATTACTGCTAAACAAGTTAAAAAGGGATATTTTCTACTTACCCCATCATGTACCAGGGCCTTCCAAGAGTGCTCCAGCTTCTTGACAAATCTGACAAACGAAAGAATCAAGGACTATTTTCACACCAAGTCCCCAGTGTCCGTATCATATCATGCTCAGTACTGAGCCCAGCTTCTGACCACAGTGGCAAGCACACCCCAGACACGGACTGCTTTGGATTCTCTTCATTGTCCCACTTTTCTAAGACTGTTCCACAGACACCAGGGCTGACTGCACAGTTCACTCTCCCAAGGGGAGAGTTTCACAGGCATAATTATCAAGGGCAGTTAACTTGCAATGACATTTAACAGAGACTTTACACATGTAACCCTCTGCACATTGCATTTTAACATAAATATAAGAAAAGGTAAGCCTTACAGCTATTTTTCATTTTATAGGGAGAAGTGGTTATGGCCATTTTAAGCCACCACTTGTTTTTTTGTTGCCACTTCCTGCACAGTGCCTGTGTACAACCACCACAGCATAGAAAAAAACACTTTGTAAGAGTAAATCTATTCCAGGAACATGAAGTAAATACAGTAAGCAAGACCCAGAAATTGATCCCCAAATGCCCAACTTCAAGAAAATAGAAAGTGGTAAATTAAACAAAAAGAAAGAAATGTTTGTGTCTTAACTATTTCTTGAAAGCCAATCTGGACAACCAAACAGGGGCAGACAATGCTGTAAAGTGGTCTTCACCCTTAGGTGATACACAGCTGTTATTGTTTCTTACCTGTAGGACTGCAACACATCAATGATGCCGATGTACAGCAGCAGCCTCTCCCCCTTTGCGTTGCGGGCTGGAATGCCTCCCATCCTAGAAGAGGACAGGACACAGACATGAAACAGGGTGTTCTCACACCCCACTGCCTCTCTCATGCAGCCTAGCGTGGGCTGAATATTATGTGAACTATTTAACAAGTGTCAACATGTGGGAAGGACCTACTGTTCAGCGAACAAATTAGGGAAGAGAAGTCAGAGCAAAATGCTTTTTCAGTAAATTAGCTAAACCTCCTGAGAATTGACCCCTTTTTCCCTCTGTATGACAATTTTATTGAAGATGAGGATTAACCCCAACTCAAGCATGAGAAGAGACCAAGCAACTGTAGAGAGCATCTACTACCATTCATACTAAGATGGCAGCTGGACTTTATGGGCTGTTAGTCTGATCTAACAAAGCTCTTGCTATGCCTCTTAGAGGTGTATGGAAGTAAGTAGTTGAAACTGCCAGTAACTGGTGGGCAGAGAACTCTTAAAGGCCACCTGGAAGGCGAGAAAAATCTTTTGTACATTAAGGAGGAGAAATCAAAGATAAAAGCACAAGATTTGATACCAACACCTCTCTGCCCAGCATGACAGCAATCCTGTATAGCCCAGCCTGCATCTAAATTAAGTCTCCATTAGCGAGGCTTGGGTTTTACCCCTCGCTCCTCAGCATTTCACTGGGAAGAGCAACACCGACACAGACTTACTGGTCATCTGTTTCTATGGTGCCACCTCGCCGGGCCTCTCCTTGGATGGATTCCATGGCTGTCGAGTAGAGGGCTTTCTGGGCAGCAGGTCGCCGTGTATCAGTCTGGGATGTCCCGTCTGCCATTGCGTGCTCTCTTTGTGCCAGATCAATGTTATGGATTGCAACAAGCAAACTGTAATCCATGATTTTAAAGCTCTGCAGGACCTGGGTAGAAAGTCAACAAAGGCTCACTCATTATTGCAAGCCCAGTGAAACTGTCAGAGCAGACATTTTCAGAAACGTAGTCAGCATTTTTGCCTAGAGCCCCGAGCATATTGAGGGGATGGCTTTTAATCCACAGCTCGTGCAGAGTCAGCTCATCTACAGTCACCAAAGGGAGTTAGAGGAAAGCCATCAGTGGTACTCCTGTGCGGACGAGGACCCAAGCCAGGGGAGAACACTGACTTTTGCACAGCCGCCCAACTTTGAGACCAGACTCCTGCCCCTCTCTCTAGCTCCTGCCCTGCTCCAGAGCTCAACCTTGGCAGAGGGTGCTTCCTCCACCTCTAGAGGTAGTGCTGGATTTAATTCAGGTTGGAAGCATTGAACGAAACTGGGGTCCAGGTCCTGCTTCTTGTTCACATCACCACCAAAAAAATGGGCTCTCTAAGTTAACTGGCAGAGGCTACAAGGGTGGCAGCTGCCATCTCCTTTTTGTGGGAAAGACTCAGAAAAAAGGAAAGAACTCTCCACACCACCCTTCACCCTTACACTTACCAAACAGTCTCTCTGTAATGTTTTGCACAGAGCATTATACATGTCAGAGTCCAAGAAGAGGCCATCAGGGATGTCCTGCATAAAATCCAAGTCCTTGTACGTTGGGAAGACCTTCTCCCGCTCCTTCTGGGATGCTCGGCGTTTGTAGGTGGAGCCCTTCAGGTCGTATTTCAGGTGCATTTTGACAGAGCGCGGCAGTAGATTGTTCATCACAACAATGCGAATGTTTTTGCCTCCAGCCTGGACACAGTACAAGCCATAAAACTTTGGCAGCAGTGTCCTTGGGTTCTGGTTCAAATTCTGAAATGCCAAAGACAAAGAAATACCTTCAATGCCATTCTGGTTATTCACATGCCAGTCAGAGGAGTTATTTGCTCCTTCCTGTGCTTCTCTTTTGAAATGGGGCTGGCAATGATTCAAAGCCATTGCCAAAGAAGCTAAGAGACAAGGGCAGGTGAACACAGGGAACAGATGGGCAATGCCTGCAGTTGTTCACGATCTCTCTGCAAAGCTGAATGGGTGAGAGAAAGATGGTAGGAAGGAAGGAGTTTGCTGCTCATTCACTCAGAAGCTAAGCTGGGGAGGCTTCAGAGCAGAGGAAGATCTTGTGCTTAGCCTTTTTAAATTTGGCACTTAGGTCAAGCTAAATACATCAGGATAGAGATGGGTCTAAACTCTTGTGGCAGCATCAAGAGTCCTAAGGCACTTCTACATGGCAAGACTATCTCACGGCTAAATTCCCTTACACAGACGAGGCTTGTAAAGCCCAGGCTAGACACAAACACGAGCAGTCAGATCACACACACATTGTGTTCAGGGTAGGATCTGATTTTGCTCCAGAACCAATAAAGCCTTTTTTGCTATAGCCACTTTCATAAAATTAACACACCTTTACTCTCAAAGCTGCTGCTGCTGCTTCTATATATAGAAACTTAAAATCAGAGTTCAACTCTTCATCTTTGCAGACAGAAACAAGCATACCCCTGGGAAGGGAAACACAAGAACAGCTTTGCAAGACAAAGTACCATGGGCCTGATGCTGCGCAGCATGGAAGCAAACAGTTCACAGCTGGTCACAAAGCAGGCTGCAACTTTCCAAAAGGGTCCGAGTCACAAAGTGCAACCCAGGACCCCTGCGCAGCACTCCAGGCTTGTGATACCCAGGTAGCTTGTGTAGTCCGTGACTGTCACTGGACAGTTGAGAGAGAAGCTGCCACTCAGCTGGGGCACAGATCAAACCTTCACTCATATCTACCAGGCAGCAGACAGCAATATGTCACACTTGTACATTTGGGGGACTCTTCCCTAGCTCACAGAGGAAGCCTCACCCAAGTGACTCACCATGTAGTAGCCAGGCAGCAGCTTCTGTAAGAACTCAGCCTCTTTGTGCTGAACCGTTTTGATGATAAACTCATCATCACTGGATACATAGAAGAGGGATCCACTGGCCCCAGAGTTTGAAAGTTCAATGAGTGGCTCATTGCAGAGCGAGTACTGAGGAGGACAAGGTAAGAAATGCAGAGGTGAGAGAGACATCAACAGGAAACTTCAGCACAAAGGCTCTTCCTTTTAAGCATTAACAGAGTCAAACGCCAGGGTCACATACAGCATCCACTGCTGTGCTTACAGAGCTTGCCTCTGGGCCTCGCAGCACTCCATAGCTCCGAGAGGGGCAAGATGACAAACACCCGTCACACAGAGCATGCAACAAATGGGAACCTGGTCCAACCACCAACTTACCAGATAGTCATCTGGTCGGATCCCAAAGAGCTCCCGGAAATAGCGAAAGGCCACTGGAGCATAGGTTTTGAACCGAAAGTCATTGTAGTGATGAGCTGGGGTCAGGTTACTCCCTTCACTGATCAAGGAGAGAAGCACACATAAGTATTTGTATTTGAAACATTCCTTAAGAAACTGCCCTAAAAGCAAACACCCACTGGCTGGCTGCTTCTAACACACTCAAGGGCTAGAAAGCACCCACCCAAAAGGAACACGTGTAGGCACACACAACAGCAAAATTGCATTTGTTCACACAACCGATGGTGGACACATATAGGAAAAAGCCAGAGTTCTTCAGAAACAGGTGGCAGGCAGGAGCCAGAGTTGGTCCATAAGCAGTGCACTGAGTAGGTCTGCTCAGGAGACCTATGCTCGCTCCTGCAGACAACTGTCCTGGTTTGGTGCAGCTTCCTCATGTGCAAGCAGCATTAGGAACTAATGCTGCTACCCACTATCAAAGCACCAGAGAGAGAAGAAAGCAAGCACTAACCTTGGGAAGAAAATACTTTCTACTACATAGAAATCTTGCATGAGAACGTCTCTTTCAGGCTTGGTGCTCAAGCTTCCAACTGTGTGTGTAATGCCCAGCTGAATGGCACCTTTCAAGGCAGATGATGTTGTCTGGAGGGGCAGAGAAAGTGAGTTAGACATGTGGAGCAGCAGGCTAGAAATAGGAATGAAAGGAGTTAAAGAAAAGAGAGCCCCCAGTTTAAAACAGCACTGTTACCCAGGGTATTTTACACCTACTGGTTTCAGCTTCCATCATTTCTTTCTCATTGACTAATAGCACTTTGGCGATGAGAACACCTGGGAACACCCCTACATCTCTGATAGCATCCTGCTTGATCCTTGCACTCTGGGTGGTCTAGCAGTAAAAGACTTGAGCTGGAATCAACATCCAGCTGGTCCTTAAAAGGACTGAATTTCATTTCATCCTCCCACAGCACTCATCTCTACACACTGCAGTCAGAGGGGAAGACACCCAGGGACAGATTACCTTGTGCCCCTAGGAATAAAACACACTTCTTGACATCTTGGTTTTGGAACTATACATTTTGAAGCTTGCTCTTCCCGAGCTTGGGCACAAACTCAGGTCTTCTACAGGACAAGGCAGGCATGGCCAGCACACAACACATGCTTCTGTTTGGTGCTACCACATTCCTCTGTCTGCCTCTCTTGCTAGGTCATGGCTCTTTAACCCTAAGGAGTTCACTGTCATTTTTAAATAAGGAGCAAAGACAGAACTCCCGCTCCTGCAGCCTCTGCACAAACTGCCCAAGAACAATGTAGGACTGTGTTCTTGTAACATCAAGAGTCCTCTTCTGTCTATGAAACACATGATCTCATCTCAGACCACTCGGACGTGCTTCAGCCTAGCTCGTGCTATGGGCTGTCTTTCCCAGAACAGCCCAGATGAGATCCGCTCAACACCCCAATGTTACATGGCCTGTCAGTTCCCGGAGCATGCAGATATGAACTCTGCTGTAAAGCCTGCTGGAAATGTTGAGGCTGCAGAGCAGGTGCAGGTTGGATTTGTGCACTGCAGCTCATGGACATTTCACTTGGCTTATACATAAAGCAACTGGACCCAAAACAAGATCCAGGGCTCATGATCCAACTAGTTTGTGTTTGTTTCCTTAAGCTAAACAAAGCCCAGCCCCCTGCTACATGCAAGAAATCACTGTAGATCAAAGCATTTGGCAACAGAGGACACCACAGTATCTGGGGGACAAGCATTCAGGTTTTTTCCCCAGGCACACATCCTCCATGAAGCCTTGTAAAACAAATGGGAACATTTCTCCCAGTTAACTGGTTTTCTGTTATAGCTGCAAGAGACCTGCTCACAGTTCCCTGAAGTGAGAGCAACAAAAACTGGCAGTAACTCCAGCTTGTCGACAGTGTCCTTTTCTACTTAGCTACCTGTTTGTATCTGACATTTACTTCAGTATTAGATGGGGAAGGAGGAAGAACTTGACTCCGCTTTCCTTCCTTACCCTCTAAAGGCTAAAGCTGCTTGAAAACAGCTCAGCTCACCTAGCAGTGCTTAAAACTTCCAGGACAGTCTCACTGTTGAGAAACAGAACTTACCAACACAGCACAGCAATGCTGCCTTGTTTGTGAACACAGAGCCACAGGGCCAGGTTGCCAAGGAACAAGTATTTTTCTCTTCTATTAGCCAGCACAATCAGCTGAGCAGCTGACTGCCTGTTTACAATCACTTTTATAGGGCCAAGAATTTTAAACAACAACTTACCACCCCTGGAAAAGGAGGGGATGGAAAACAGACAGATTGTCAATTAGTATCATTCCCAGATAAATCCCTTGCAGTGCCCCACCAGGTTTCTGGGACCCTTGCAAGGGACATTGGCTCCTACTTCTCTCTTCTGTTACTGCTGTCTACACTTCTACCTCCGAATTTGCTGGGAAACTGAAAGCCAGATCCCAATCTTGAAGACACAAGCAGTTTCAAAAAGGGCAGTATAACAAAAGCTGGCTTCTGTAGAAACACCATTTGAATTCCTTCCTTCAACTCCGACTCCCGACAGACAGATGGATTAGAGATTTCGGACCAGAAGCTTCACTTACACTAAGTGGTAAAATGCCCATATCAAGCCACTACCCATTTAATCTACATTCTAGAAGTCAACCTTGCTTCAGAGAAAGTCGGCCCAATCTGATGAAGTCCAACAAACAGGAAGCAGCATCCACAAAATACCCACATTTACAGGCTTTTTAAAAATACCCAAACAATCTCCCCTTTGTAAAGCAAATTCCAGTAATGCCACAAGATCTATAGAAACTATTGTGCCCAAAGAGCACAGAAAGCACCCAATAAGCTAGAAGAGGCCTAGGAAGTGTTGCTAATGGGCAAAGTCTAAAAAGAGTGCCCTTTTTAGAAGGCTACAAGAGAAGCTAGGAAGCACATATTCAGTTCTTTGGCTCCCTTCCTTTGAGATCTCCTTCAGCAACTGTCACAGACATTACTCACTGTCTAACATCAAACCTTGTGAGACACGCTGCTGCTCTGGAAGGCACTTGCATTGCAAAGAGGAGAATAACAGTCAAATGAGTTGTGCAAGAGGCAACTTACCTTTTTATAGGTGGTCTCGCCTGTGGAGTCCACTCCTCTGTGCCCTTTCTTTATCGTCTGTGAGCCTGGCTGCCCAGAACCACCTGGCATCTGGGATCGGAGTAAAAGATACAAGAACCAAGGATGTAAAACCCAATGTCTTAGAGGCCAGTAGCTACCAAGAACCACCTGGCATAATTTTGCTATTCTCAAAGATGGAGCCTGTGAAGCGCACCCTGGTGAAGCCCCAAACCCCTGCATGCGCGCAAAATGAGAACGTGGTACAAGCTGGCCTCTAGGACAGCAACAGCATTGAAATGCCTTCAAAGAACCAACTGACTCCTGTGTGATTGAGGCTGGACATCTAATTAGAAACACCTTCATGCAAGACCACCTGGAAGAGTTTGGGTTTTTCCTAATCACCATCATCACAAAGAGATTAGCTCTAAGCAAGTCTGGACCAACTGCAGCTGGTCACCGTGCGTTCTGCCAGTAAGGCCGAATCTTTAAGGAGACATTTTAGGAAGGTGGCAAATTCTACTCTGATTCATGCCACAGGAGCTCGCTTGACTCATCATCTTCTAACACATGCAGTTGTTAAATGGTGTTTCTCAGTCAAAACGAGTTGAACATCTTGCTCGCGGCAGGAGATCTATGGTGTTTTGGTGGCACAAGAATTGTTCAGTTCCAGGACAAGCTGGATTTTTAAGCAGAGATCCCCTTGGTAAGGAGAAATGCTCCAATTTCCCAAATGAGAACCTGCAGCTTACTGTACTTACCGCTGCCTGGTTTACCCCTAACTTGAATGAGATTGGAAAAATAGCAGGCAAGTCTGAAATTATTAATTCTCTCAGCCAGGGAAAAAACCAGCTTGTCGGTCAGAAACTTACCTCAGGGGTGAGTGATTTTTTGAAAGTAGATGATCCTGTCAAAAGAATAAAGCCACACTCAGAAAGGGTTAATCATGATTATGCATCACAAAAAAGCCTGACACACCACCTTGGTTCAAACGAATATTAAGGCACCTGAAAAAGCACTGACTCACGGCTGATTTCTTCCTACCTTCTCCTCTTACAGCAGAGGGGATTTTTGTCAAGCCACAAGGAAATGCTATTCTGCTTACCACTTGCCAGCCAAACTCAGTTTTGTGTCAGTGTTACCAGCTAGGGTCTGCTCTGCCCCGCTCAGCTGGCTTCCAGCACTCCTCTGGCTGGGCACAAACACGCAGGACCACCTTCAGAGGTGGTATCAGCAACTTCCCTGCCTTTGATGGACTTGTATGGCTTTGCAGGATTATTGCCATCTATTAATTAGAACTGGGAGGGCCAAATGCTCTGCAGTGTTTCAGTAGATGCGCTGACCACGCTTTATCTTAAAATTATTTCCAGGACCTTTTATTAAAAGGCCCAGAACACCAACCCTTCCGCTTGAAGCCAAGCCTATGGATTTTCATAACCACCATGGAGTTAAATTATCTGCAAGGTGATGTACTAACTTTTACCTTTTAGGTCTGGATTCCCATCTTGGGGTTTTTTTGGATGCAGCAAGGGAAAAAAAGGCAATTGGATGACACTGCCCCTCTGCGATGTCTGTCTACACCACAAAGGCACCAGCCAGATCGAGCCCAACACCGGTGAGGCCAAGAGCTCCCAGGACAGGGACACTGCCCCTGCCAGGCAGATGCATAAAACAGTGATGTGCTTTCTGCCTCCAGCCCAGAAAAGCAGACAAGCTCTTTCATTTTGTTTTTCTTTCTGCTTCAGACACAGCAACTGATTTTTTCTTTTTTACACAGGAGCCATGACCACAGCCTTATAAAACTGCCCCCACCCAAAAGCAACACCCCCATCGTACCAGGGAGTAAGCACAGGGTTGCTTCCCCCAACATCCAGTAATTGTTTTAGCAGATTAAGCATTACAACATACAATCCTTGCAGCAGTTCTGGGTCCACCCGCCGCTCGCCCAGCAGAGAAGCCCCTTCTGCTCGCCTGTTACAGGCGGTGTAAAGACTCACACTGTGATTTCATCAAGCACTACAGCTCTACAAAAACTGCATTTCAGCAGAAGGAACAGAGGTACTTAACAGCAAAATCCAGCAGCCTTCTGATCTCCTAATCGAGTGATCAAAGTTCTCATTTCAATACATATTAAACAAGCAAACAAGAAAAAAATCTGTGACAAACGCTTTTCACTAAACAAAGCAAGCACAGAACGACTGGCTCCAACTGCCTTCCCACCCCCTCTCATCTCCCTTTAAAGACAAGAAAGTTTGTCCCAACAAGCTCTAATTTTTGCATTTGAAGTTTCTCACAGCTGGCTGTCTTCCTCCTCCCCCAGCACACTCGGGGCTCTTTGGAGCAGCTGCCCCACTTCACCTCTCAGAATCATTTAGGTTGGAAAAGACCTTTAAGAAAAGACCCTCTCACATACCTTCCCTCTTCTTCTCCCCACCAGCCCAGGTTTGGGAGCATCTCCAACTAGAAGGAATCTCCTGTGACTTAGTGTGTTACAACAAAACCAATAAAGCTCAACTCCATCACTTCATCAAAAGGCTTTTGAACCTGCCAAGATCCAGCAGGACACAGGGATGGAGGAAACATCCCGGGCATCACAGTATAACACCTGTTCAATTGCAATTAAGCCTTTTTTTAAAGCAAGTATCTGTAATTACGTAGATTAAAACATCTAAAAGCCCCATGATTTAAGCAAATCTGAAGCAGCACCGCCAGCCTCATCACCTTGGAGATTCACTGTGTTAGTATTTAATCATCCGTGCAAAACTGTGTTCCACTAGGATTTAACTAAAGCTCTTTCGCCAGAGGACCCAGCAGCAGATCTTCTCTCTGCTGCTTTAATCACACACAACACACATTAAAAGCGAGAATATGCAATGAGACTTGGTTGGAAGAGCTAGCATCCCAAAGCACGTCTAGTTTGTCCCCTGCAATACCATGGGGTATCCTTATCTTAGAGGTGTCACTGTGATTTTAAGGAAGACGTACAGCATCCCAGCACAGACCAGAGCATCAGCTTCACCTTATTCTCTTCCCCCACTGCCCCAAGACCACAGTGCCTCAGTTTGTCCTTTCACATAGCGATTTGAGAAGCAACAACAATGATCCTCCCAATCAGGCTGGTTACAAAGAAAGGGTGAGTCAACAAGGGAAAGCTGCAGCCTGTGGTCAGAGCATTGGTGCGGCCACAGCATCACTCAGCTCCCAGCACACCCAGTTTCCGCAGCAGGAAGCTCCCCATCCCTCCCGCTAGTTTCCAAACGAGTTTGTTGCTGACTGGGAAATAGGTAATTCCTGTTTGACTGTGATAAAAAACGCCTATTCACGCCCAAGCGCAAGGATGAACAGATGAGGTCTGCTCGGCTCCAACTGAAGCTACGTATGGGTCTATTGTGTGTCCTCCTGCAAAAACAAGCTCTCTTGATTATCAAAAGTGTTACTAGCTGAGGTCAGAGAACAAAACTCAGAATTTTCCATATTAAAACGTTTCAGTTATCTCCACCTCTTTTTATTGCTATGTAAAGGCAGTTTTGTGTCACCCCACACACACACTGCTTGGTGAACTGAAGGTGTTAAATTCCATGGCATAAACGTAACAAAATGAAATTATTTTTAAAAAGCTGCTATTTCTGGATCTATTTAAATGCCTCTTTAAAATGAAAGAATTCATCAGTCATCATTCTGACCCAGACTGACAACCGAAAAAATGGCTTGAGACACCTAAACAATTAATTCTGGCCAAAGGAAACAGATCAGTCCTGTCCGAAAATGAATTCATGATGTCCCAAAATGTTTCCTTTTTTCTTTCTTTCGTGATTCTGTGAGCAATCCCTATGGGTGATTTCAGAGCATTCCTCAGAGCTGTTTACTGGAAGCTGAATCAACCTAAATAAATAGCTGTCTGCCTTCCGCCAGCCCTAGCTGTCCAGGATTATTTTCAGCCAGCAACAGATAGTAGTATACTCTTACCAACCATGACATAAAGGCTAGGGAAAAAAAAAAAACTAAAAAGTTGTGGTGATGGCACCTGGCCAAATGGTTCAGACAAATATTTCACTGGAAGGAGTCTGTAACAAGGCATTTGGGCCAGATGCTCACTTGTCTAGCAAATGAGCATGCTAATTTGGTATAGCCAGGACAAATACTCGCTTCACTCTATTTTTAAATAGAGCTGCTCAGACAGATTTTAGCTGTGCCTCATGTTTTAGACAAAAATAAAAAGTGAAAACATTAGCACAGCAAAACACATCGTCAAGCTCAACTCCCCAGCGCCTGAGCAGGGCAAGCCGAGCGCCAGGACACATCACACTGGCATGTGCTGCCCTTCCTCCCCACTCCTGCTGCTGACTGCAGGGTTTATCTCGGCCAAACAAGTGGCCAGGACAAGAGAGGCAGCTGTTTTTTTCCCAAACAGGCCCTCTTAATGCTCAAAAATGGGAATGTTCTCCCTCCTCACCTGGACTCTGCCTGCAGGTGGTGGCACCATCAACAAGAGCACTTCTGCACATGCAGAAGTCGCTCACAAGCCCAAGCCTTAGACCTACCAAACACTACCTGGAAGACGTGTAGTATGTTGGAGCCTCCATGGACACATCCAAGGCGCTGTCTGCACAGAAATCCCCCAACACTTTTTTTTTTTTTCTCTGCCTGCAAATCCCCCCTCAAAAAGTCTGTTGGGATGAGTTGTCCCCCCCAATCCAAGGCCAATGGCTGCAAATGGGAATAGCAGCGAGATTTCTTTTCTTCAAAGTGCAAACCAGGCAGAAACCAAAGCAGAAAAGCCCCACTGGAACAATCCTGCTGGTGCACACAGGGATGCGGAGAGCTGTTTAGATGTCAGGAGAGCGCTTATGCAACACACTTCAATAAAATAGCAGCTTTTGTTGAGAGCAGTAGCAGTTTATTTAGGGGAAAAAACACCCACCAAGTTTTGTCAGTCCTCAAAAGCCAAGACAGTTACGTAATACAGCATTTTGCTGCTGGTTACCAGAGAGGAAGAAACCATGCTTTTTTTAAGTACATATATGCAATACATCTACCTCTTCGAAATGACATCACCGAGCAGCACAAAAAGCTGAAATCTATACGAGGAAAAACAAAAAGGTTATACAGTCGTGGTGGTGAACTGATACTTCAGCTACTTGAAGAAACAAGAGATATTTTCCCCAAGAAAGTTAAAGAAACACAAAAAGAAATCCTATTTCCACTAGTTAAGAAAACAAAGGTCCAGACTTTGCAAGCAAAACACTTCTGAGCAAAGCACCTTAGTTGTGCACAATAAAAACCTCTTCCACAGCTCTGGAAGATAAGAGCCTGAGTATTTCATTTACTTCTCTCAGGAAGCTCTTATGGAAAAATGCAGAAGTCTGGCCTGAACTAGGAGTCAAAGCCAACGCTCTTAATCACAGCAGCTGGAGATGGAAGAAAACCTATGAGATCACACAGCCCACCCCTGCCAGCACAGAACACGGCCCTCCAGAGGAAGATAAAACACTTACAAACACTTGATCTTGGCCAGAAGGCCAAGCAGTGAGTAATAATTTTGAAATTCTCTGCATCGATAGATTTGTTCCGATAAATTATGTTAAGGACATTAAACCAATGGCATCAAAGCTGCCATAAGAGAGCTCGTGAATTCAGTTTCTAGATAAAGAGCTCTTGCACACTGTAGATTTCTGTTTGGGGGTTATCTTTCCCATCACCATTAGCAGTCAGCAGCTGATGTATGCATGACTGATTTTACTGCGCTGGATTAGCGCATCTTCCTCTCTCTCCCCTACACTTCTTTCACAAGCCTGTTGATGGAGGCACAGGACAGGACACTCCTGAAAGTCACTGGATACTGCTGACGTGTCGGGAAAAGGCCCAGGGAAAGATAGAGGAGAGTCAATCTCTGTAACGTTATCTAGTCACTTCTCGCTGCTTTGCAGAAACAGTAAACCCTTCCTCAATCTCTCTTCACCAGCAAACTGCCAAGTGCTTTTTGAGGAGGTCAGCACACCTAGCCATGGAGAAATCAAGCAATTTTTTAATCCAAGAGGCCAGGGCAGAATTAAGAACAGGTTTCCACGCACAAGGTTAACAGCATTTTCTAACTACCCAGAAGAGAGCTGAGGCCAGGCATGACATCTAGAAATCTATTTAAAAAAAATAAAATAAAACCAACAACAAAAACAAGCAACTCCTCTGCCTTCTGCAGAGGTGAGCAGAAGAGGTGCTCATCAAAGGTGAGAAGAGAACATACCAAAGAGGATGGGGTTTGGGTTTCCACCTCTATCACCTGGAAGTGGGTGAGCACAGGATAGTGCTCACATCAGCAGACAAGAGCTGACCTCACTGAAACCCTGGATCCACCATTTGGGGCTTATCCCAGCAATTCCACAAAAAGATGTGCTTCACAGCAACTAATTATTTGGGCATGCCAATCCAAAACCAACACAACTCACCAGGGCTGGGAAGAAACCTGCTTTCCTTTCTGTCTTATCAGCACAGCAGACCTCAACCAAAGATCAGTGGTCACAAGACCACTGACAAACAAAACCCTTTCTAAATGTGCATGGAAACACAAATCCATCTTGATGGACAATGAGTTACTCTCTCCACTGAAAAACATTTGAAATAAATAAAAACCCTTCAAGGCAAATAAATGAGACTCAGATGCATGATGTCTTCAGCAGCAGAGAATGGAGACAGCCCACGGACCAGTAGGCAGATGGCAGGACTAAAGGGTGGAAACTCTGAAGACAAGATGACAGCAAGCGAGAAGTTTCTAGCATCTGCTCCTGACTCCCGGCCATATTTCTTCCCCCACCATCCCTCTCCTGAGACGAGCCCTTTGGCCAGAGACCTGCCCTCCTGCTCCCTGAGAAATACCAACTCTGAGTTAGAGCAGACACGCAAACTTTTTGGTCCTCGTTATCGAGCTGCTTGCAAGTCAAAGAGCACCATGGAACTGCAAAAATCACAATTAAAAGAAACAGCGAGCAAGTTCAGCAAAACTACCTTCGGCTTCAGGGAAGGGGCTAGAAATGAGGCACATATGAGCAAGTGCTAACGCAGCCGGGCGAGACGCCGGCCAGCGAGTATTCCTAGTTTTACTGTGAACCATACGGAAAAGCAATAACATCTCAGGGATAAGAGGAATGAGGTTACCTCAAGTTTCCCAGAAGAAGAGGGGGCAGACTGATTTTTGCTGAAGGCATTTTGGACAAGACCACTTTCTGGAATATTTGATGGCAACTCCTGCACCTGCAACCTGTAGAAAAGCTGGGGAGATCCTCCTTCCCTACAGCAGTGTCTTCTGGCACATTAGCTTTGCACAAGGTTCTGCCATTTGAAAATTAATCCTGCTGTTCGCCAAAGACCATCAATTTTACAGCTCTGCATTACTCCTGCTTTCCACCAAAACAGTGATTTAAAATTTAAGCCAATCCCTGCTCCCAGACAGCAACACCTATTCAAGAAACACAAGGGCACCGGCCTTTCCAGAGTGTCGATGAATTTTAAGTCCAGCTTTATGGCTATCGGGAGCTACTTCGGGGATATGAATCCTAACGATAAATGCTCCAAGCATTCCTTTTCCAGGCTGCTCTGCAAACATCACCAAGCACCGGGAAGGGAGTGTGTCAACAGCCCCTATTCCAGCTGAGCGATTGCGGGACTTGCTCAAAACCGACCCCAGAGGGAGCTGGCGACAGGGAAACCAGAATTAGCATCCTGCCTGCTGCGCCACCTTCTTAATTTGGGGGGGGAAAGATAAACAATCCTTTCCCAGAAGAGTAAGATATAGGTCAGATGTAAGGTATCTTTCTGCCCTGCGAGCGCTCTGCTTTTTAAACATGGCAGAGTCTACAGGGATGCGGTGAGATAATATATTTAATCACCGCTATTACATAGTAATCAAGAAAGGACAAGAACAAGTACGATACCTTGTTTGGGGGAAAACGAAGCCCTGATCCTGGAGAAGGAAGCTCTGGGTGACCAGAGGGAAGCAGCGCAGGCAGCATTAATTCACCTCCATCTCAAAAAAAAAAAAAGGCTTTTCAACCCTGCAGGGCTAACAGGGGTGGTGGGGAGGAGAAATAAAACACCAAGCAGCCCCTTTCAACAATACATGCTGGAGGGAGGGAGGAGCGGCTTTTACTTTCCAAAGGGAAATTCAGTTATAATTCAGGAAATGTAATCCAGGTATTCGGTGCCCCCCCCAAAACCACACAATCCTCACTCACTTTCTAGCTACTGCTTTGCCAGACGAGCTTCCCTCCAACAGACGAATCTCTCATTTATTTAGACAAGCTGGCTCCTACTTTTGTTCTTTGGACAGTAATCTTTTGCCTCCATCTTAAAGGAGCTTTGCCCCACACCAGGGTGGGCATCACCAGCACAACTCCCACGGCACCAAAAGGGACGGCGAGAGTTTGGGCGACAGGACCCAGCTGACGATACTAACCTGCGACACCCAGAGAGATTTCACAGCTGATGGTTGGGAAGAAGAGAGATTTTTATAACAGAGACAGGACTTGGAGTCATTTGACGGTCCTATTTTAAGCTTGAGGATGATGAGCCATTCAGATGTTTCTATTTAATAAACTCATCTTCCCTCCTGTATGCTTGGTCTCGGCAAGGTGGGATCAAGAAAGCTTTGCCCCTCTTGCAGGAATTTGAGGGCAAGGGTTGAGGGCGAGTCTTTCTGTAGGTTTTACACCTACATTAAGGGCTCAGCAGTTTGGGATCCTGCTCTCAGCTCGCTTCAGATGTGTCGGGATGATTTCCCTGTCCCCAGAAATGACTGAGCCATTTTGAGAGCAATTCTTTTGTCTGTGGACTCCAAGGAGGAGCCTGAAGCCAGGGTGACAATGAACTCTCAACTCACTCGGACCCATAATTATAAAGCAGCCACGGCACCCAAGGCACAAAGGGCCAAACAACTGAAATCCCACATTAGCATTTTTTGGCACATGCTGCTTCAAAGCGAAAGCAGCAAAATGAGAAAACCTCTTTGGGTGTTTCCCCAGAGAGTTAAATACACGTTGAGGCAGGGAGAGGGAGAACCGCTGCCTGCCTGGTCTGGGAAGGGTTTCAAAATTATCCACATCCCCTTTATCTACACTGGATGATGCCAGTAATAGAGTAATAGTCCCCCAGGGCAAACTGCACCATGGGCCACTGAGGGTGACAGTGCCCCAAAAAGCCATGGCAGGGCTTCAGATAGTTTAAGGTTTACCATGGAGCAAAGCAAAACCTTGCATCCAAAATAACAACCAGCCTCCTTTTGTCCCCTGCCTTCTGCAGAGCTACTCCTCCAGCATCTGAGCCCTTCCAGCACCCATTTCAGGATCGCTCTCCTCAGCTCATGGCTCTCATCGTCCCTGGTTCTACCTGTTCCTTCCAGAAGAAGCAGAGGAACCAGGTCCCACCCAAAGCCTGAACACTGCCCGGGGCAGAAGGCGACCACCCAGAGAGGCCCCAAGTCTCCTGGAGGTGGGGCTGAAATCCGAGGTTTAAAGCCTGCACCATCAGGGATCAGCCGAGATGAACATGCGTCATGTATCGCACATGTCACACAGCGGAGGCTCTGTCACAACTAGAATTCAAATCCTGTGGGAAATGCACGTTAGCCAACACCTCGCTAGCTAGAGAAGCAAACAATGGCAATTATTCTACCAGGAAGGGAGAAGAGATTTGCTTGTATACTTGCATATTTTCTCTTAAGTAATGTTCTCGAAACCCTTCAAGCTTTCTGAAGCTGGCTCCTCCTTCTCAGCTCAGAAGATAAGCAAGCATGGGAGAATATCACGATCTCAAAGGAAGCCCCAAAGCAATAGAAAAAGACCCAGCGGTCTTGCCCCTGGACACTCAGCCCTGTGCTGAGGCACCTCAGCTGCCACAGCCAATAAAGACCCAAGCACTCTCTTCTTCCTCTCGAAACTGGCTTTATTGGACAGACAGGTACAACTTCCCCTGTGCCTGCTCACACAGTGAACAAAGATAAAGCAGGTATGTTGGATGTCCATCTTCAAAACTGCCCAAAAGACACAGCTAAGAAGCCAGAAAATTGAGCACATATGGACAACCCTGCTAGATGATACTTCATCAATGCCGCAGCAATAATTAAATTAATTTCTTTTACTGCGGTGCTCAGCTATCTGGCCCTAAATTCTTCTACAAGAGAAGTGGGGTAGCAGGCAGTAGGGCTTAAGGTGCAAAACACCAACATTCTGAGAACACCAAATGAAGACAAGGTTCAGACGCAAGTCTTCCTGTGCGTTTCTTCTTTCCTTGCTGTGGCTTGGGTGACAAGTGGGGTCACACTGACCAGGAAGCTTCAGCATGTTGCATTATAATAAATAAAAAGCCTGGCCACTCTCTACTAGAGAAGCTCAAGAAGGATGGTTGGATCTTGCCAAATTCAAATTTCAAGGTTTTGAGAAAGTCATTTTGGTTTCTAGCCACAAACTAGCATGAAGAAGCTAGTTTGGGGCCTGTGGAAAAGGGAATAGGGCTCTCGACTCCCTCAAGAACGCTGACAGACCTGTGAAACACTGGCAGGAGGCAGAGTCACAGGTTTAAGCACCAAAAGTGCCCTGTTTTATCCCAGACAAGGTTTCCACCCCTTGTTACCATCCCTCTGCGGGAATGAGGACGGTGCCCAGTTCCAATCCTGCATATTTCTGGTTCAGCTTGCATTTTGAATCAGCAGAGCAAGACAAACCCTCAGCTGTCAGAGGACTTCAGGACCTTCCCCTTGACTCTTACTGGTCCCGATTCTAGTCATCAAAACAAATCTAACCAGAAGATGTTTACGTTCCCACAATATCTTGCCTCCCACAGGTACCAAATGGCTTTGATGAGCTACCTTCGCCTTGCCCAACACCAGATGCAGCAGAGAAAAGGGAGTCTCTGCCAGAGAGATGCTATCCTCCCCCCTTCCCGGCAAGGTCCTGACTAAAGGAAGATATTTGTGCTACCCCCACCCATCTGCATGCCAGCAGCCACGTCCAGGGACCCGGGACCCACTGCCACCCCCAAGGCAGGTGACCTGACCCACGGCTCAGGCTCTAGAAATACAAGGGACCAGAGAATCAGGTTTCCCCTGGCACCAACCCCTCCACTCCCCCCACCACATCACAGCACCCCTTCTCATGTAAACCAGTCCCCCCTCCCCAAGACCCTCTGCCCCCTCCAGCTACCCTTTTGTAGGAGAGAATTCAAGCCCCCCAGGCCCCCATTCATGCCTGGAGGATCCTCACCACACACCCACAGCCTCCTCCCCAGGAAAAGGTGAGCCCTACACCCACCTCCCCCAGCAAAAGCCCAACCCCAGCTCACCCCACGGAGCCAGCTGGGCTCTGCAAAGCCCATCCCACCCTGGCCTCGGCCCATAACCCCCCAAGTGCTCCCACACACCCTCCGGACTGCTCAGTCTCCTCGTCGTCCCACCCCCGGCTTCACCCCACAGCACCAACCGCCCTGAGAGCCCTTCCCCGGCTCGCGGCTTTGCCCATCTGCTCACCCCACCCAGGGCCCGGCCCAGGCCCCGAGTCCCTTCCTGTACACACCCGACCCCACGCACCCCACAGGCCTCCCACACACCCCCCTCCAGCTCCAACCGGCCCCACGGCCCTACTACCCCCCCCACCCCTTACCCCCCCCAAAGCCCTCCTCAGCCCC
>NW_010972629.1:119157-119411 GCF_000737465.1 Haliaeetus leucocephalus
CCGGCTCGCGCGCGGCACCCGCGCCCCTCCCCGCTTGGCTCCGCCCCTCCTCGCTATGGTCCCGTCCCGCCGGACCGCACCATCCGGCCGCGGGGGGGAGGGGCGGACACGCCGCGCCAGCACACAGAGCGCACGCGCAGTCCAGGTAGCTGTTCCCCCCCACACACACACACTTGGACTCGCCCCCGCGGACGCGACCACCCGGGGCGAGGGTGACAAACCCTCAGGGCGCAGGCGCAGAGGGGGGCGAGGGC
>NW_010972629.1:119747-129805 GCF_000737465.1 Haliaeetus leucocephalus
ACCGGGGGCCCCAGGGAGTTGTCCCCTGGGCAGGGGGCTGCGGGGCAGCAGGAGGGGCCACGGGACGAGCAATAGGGATAAGGGGTGTCCAGCCATTAGAGAAGCTGCCCCCCCCCAGTCCAGTAGCAATGAGGCCCCCGTGGCTTCGGGGTGGGAGGGCACTGGGGCTCGGGGCTGCGGCGTGGGGAGCCCTGGGGGTTGGGGGAGGGAATGACTCAGCCCCTCTGTCCCCACAGGAGTCAGGCGATGACGAGTACAGGGGTGACCAGTCGGACAGCGACGACGAGGTGGACTCGGACTTCGACATCGATGAGGGCGAAGAACCCGCCAGCGACCAGGACGAAAGCGAGCCTAAGCGCCGCCGCCGCATTGTCACCAAGGCTTACCGGGTACAGGCAGGGGGCTCCGGGTCCCCTTCCCAGCACTGTGGGCAGGGGACGGGCTCCTCATTAGGAAAAACTGAGGTTTAAATGAGGCCGAAGCCATGGCCTGGGGGATTTTTTCTCCCTCCTCATGTTCTCCGCCCCATCCCTTAGGAGCCCCTCAAGAGCCTTCGTCCCAAAAAGACGGACATCCCCAGCGGCAGCTCCCAGAAGCCACGAGAGGTGAAATCCATCCCCTTGGAGCTCCAGGATGACGTGGGAGACAGTGAGTGCAGGCAGGGCGGGACGGGACAGGCTGGAAATGGGCCCCCTCCAGGAGAGCTCCTGGTGACCCGGGCCAGCCAGTGCCTGCCGGTGAGCCCCATCGTCCTGCCACAGGCCGGAAGCACATGCGACAGTCAACGACGGAGCACACGCGCCAAACCTTCTTGCGCATCCAGGAGCGGCAGGTCCAGTCCAAGCGTAAGAAGGGTGGCCCCAACTACGACCGGCCTCTGACGCAGGAGGAGCTGCTGGAGGAGGCCAAGATCACAGAGGAGATCAATCTCCGCTCCCTGGGTGAGCCGAGCGCTGTGCCAAGGGGTGCAGGGACCCCCAAAATGGCACAGGGAGAGGGGGTGAGGGTGTCAGTGAGGTGCTGAGCCTCTCCCTTGATTTGTTGCCACTTTCACAGAGAACTACGAGCGCCTGGAAGCTGACAAGAAGAAGCAGGTCCAGAAGAAGCGGAAGTGCGTGGGGCCCGTTATCCGGTACTGGTCCGTCACCATGCCCCTCATCCCAGAGCCGGGCAAGGAGGAGAATGTAGATGTGGAAGGGTAGGTTGGGGTCACCTGAACATGGCCGCAATGGATTTTTTTGTGCCCCACCACACCCAGCCACACCCTGGCTCCTGCTGCTGATCCCTCCCTGGGCTCTGTTCCATCATGGTGAGGGAAAAGTGGGTTTTGGGCAGCACCTTAGAGCCCTGCAAGCCCCATGCTCCAGTCCTAGGGGCTGGCTTGAGCAGATTTGGCAGCTCTGCCCACTATGGGAGCTCTCCCAGGGTTTCTCCCCACCCCAGGGGTCTCCTGGGTACTGACTGTGGCTCTTGCAGGTTGGACCAAGACCCGCAGCAGGCCGAAGCAACTTCAGCCCCAGCTCCAGCTTCTGCCGGGAAGTGCTCCCGCACTTTCATCTCTTTCAGCGATGACGAAACCTTCGAGCGCTTCTTCCCCAAAGTGAAACCACCGCGGCTGCCAGTGCGGGAGATCTGCCCCGTCACCCACAAACCAGCTGTTTACCGTGACCCCATCACTGACATCCCCTACTCCAACATCCGTGCTTTCAAAATCATCCGGGAGGCCTACAAGAAATACATCACAGCACACGGGCTGCCCAGCGCCGCTGCCTCCGCCGCCCTAGGGGCCACCGCTCCCCCTGGTCCTGACCCCAACGTCCGTCCCACCCGCCAGAAGATCATCATCAAGCAGAGCGTCCCCACAACCTGAGCACCAGGGGTCCATGGGGGGCTCATGGCCGCTCCAGGTTGAGGCCTCTCCTTGCTCTGACTCTCGTGGGCAACGGTTCATTGCTCTATTTATCTCATTCCTACTTTTTTTTATATAAAAATGAAATAAATCTGAGTAGCCTGCATACAGCAAGGGTGCGGACTCTTATTTCCATTCATCGTGCAGTGCCTGCAACACCAGGAGACCCTACAGTAAACACAGGGTGCATACCACCCCTTGTTTTCCGAGACCCTACAATAAACAAGCAGTTCATCCCTGGTGCTGCTGCTCACAGTCCCGCACTGCCACAGGAGCCCTGATGACGGCGGCCTCACACACCCACCCCCAAATGCAATTTTGGGGGCTGGGGGGCACTTGAGAGCAGAGTCACCTAGACAGTCTTGGGGTGAAGGGGCATAAAATGTCCCTGGGAGGGGGCTCGGGGGTCTCCGAGGGTCTGCAGGGCCCCAGGCACAAGGTTCAGCCTCTCCCTGTGGCTGCTCCTCCTAGCCTCCCCATTCCCCCCTGGCCAGGGCACCCCAAGAGGTAATGGGGAGCAACCGGCTCACGAGGGCCACCCCCCCCATTGCCCAGGGGTGCCCCTGCCATGCCAGGGCGTTGGGGTGGAGCCGGCAGAGGGCTGGCAGGGCTCGATAACGCCTGGGGATATGTGATCTCGCCCCTCCCCGCCGCCGGCTCGCAGAATAAAACGCTGATCTCATGCCCTGCACGGCTGGAGCCCTTGGCTCAGCACCGGGGCTCACACCCAGGCAGGCTCCACCACCCCAGTCAGCGGCCAGGTAGGGCCTCAGAGTGGGGGTCCCAAGGGTGGGGTTCCCCAGGGTGGTGGGGGGCACATCACCCCCATGGACGCTGACTCTGGGGTCCCTGGGTGGTATTGGGGATCCTCTTTCCAAGGGATCCCCCACCCTGCAGCCCCCTGGCTCTCACCCATGGGTGTCTGGTCCCTCTCAGGGGGGAGCAGGTGCGCGTGTGTGTGTGTGTGTGTGTGTGTGTGTGTCTCCTCCCCCAGCCCTGGGGACACAGGTGTTGGGGGGCAAATCCCAACCTGGTTCCTCAGGGGGGACCCAACCCCGGTGTCAGGGGACTCATGTCCCCAGCGTTTACCCCTGCTTCCCCCCCCAGGGAAGTGGGGTTCTGTGCTGGGGGGCAAAGGGGCACTGGGGGGGGTCCAGGGGGGCTGGGGCTGCTGGACTGGGACCTTCCCCCCAAGAAGTGGGGGAGTCTAGGGGGGATACTGGGTCCTGGCCCTGGGGAGCACCTCGGAGCTAGGATTTAGTTTCCCCAAGAGCTCCCCAACCACACCGCCTTGGACCCCCACCCTGTGGTGCCCCACGGCCCCCCCAGCCCAGTGGGAACTCAATACCACCCATAGCATGAAGGTACCCTGCAGGTTGTGGCATGGAGGGGATCGCCGTGGTGTGTGGGGGTCCCCTTGCAGTGCAGGGCATCCCCCCACCCTAGGGAGCCTCTTGCCAGCTGCTCAGCCCCCCTGTCCTCCCCCCCCAGGCCACCTCCTGGTCCCTCACCATGACGTCCTACCGGCAGGAGCTGGAGAAGTACCGGGACATTGACGAGGACAAGATCCTGCAGGAGCTGTCAGCTGAGGAGCTGGCACAGCTGGACTTGGAGCTGCTGGAGATGGACCCCGAGGTGGGTCCCGGTGTGGGGGGGTGACGAGTGGGATGGGTGACACCCGGCCATCGGGGTCCCCCATGGGTGACATGGTGGGTCCCCAGAACATGCTGCTGCCGGCGGGGCTGCGGCAGCGGGACCAGACACAAAAGAGCCCGACGGGGCCGCTGGACCGGGAGGCCCTGCTGCAGCACCTGGAGAAGCAGGCGCTGGAGGCCGGCGAGCGTGACGACCTGGTGCCCTTCACCGGCGAGAAGAAAGGTTCGGGGACCCGGGGGGGACACACACACACCCCCACACACCACACAGCGGGGACGAGGGGGGACAGGGCCGCGCAGCGCCGGGTATATTTAGCTCAGCAGAACGGTCCTCGCCAGCAGCTCGGGTGTCCCGGGCGAGCTGGGTCCCCGCCAGCCCCGGGCACAGCCACCCCCTGGCAATGTCACCCCCCATATGGCCACCCCTGCAATGTCACCCCCAGTACAGCCACCCCTGGCAATGCCACCCCCCCATATGGCCATCCCCCGTAACATCACCCCCCCAGTACGGTCGCACAACCCCCCCCAGACTGTCACCCCCAGGCACAGTCACCCCTAGGGAGGTCACCCTCCGGCAGCAGCCGCATCCCCACGCGCCCCTTCCAGCCCTGTCCCCAGACCACCACGTCCGGTGTCACCCGGCTGGTGCGAGGCTGTGCAGGGTGTGACCCGCGTCCCCATGCCCAGGGAAGCCCTTTGTGCCCAAGAACCCAACACGGGAGATCCCGCGGGAGGAGCAGATCACGCTGGAGCCCGAGCTGGAAGAGGCGCTGGCCAACGCCACTGAAGCCGAGATGTGCGACATTGCCGGTGGGTCTTGCACGGGGCAGCCGCATTGCACCGCAACCTTGCATGAGGCTGCTGCATCGCACCGTGGCCTCGCATGGGGCCTCGCGCAAGGCTGCTGCGTCACACTGGAGCCTCGTGCAGGGCCGCTGCATCGCACGACAACCTTGCACAAGGCTGCCCCACAACATCGCATGGGGACAGTGTGTCCCACAGCGGCTTCACATGGGGGCAGCACATGGCACCGCACCGTTGCGCTGGGAGGGAGCACATTGCACAGGGAGGGAGCACGTTGCATAAGGATAAGCGTTGTATGGGGGGAAACGTTGCACGCGGCCAGTGTGTTGCACGCCTGCTGCAGCCCCGTGTTACACCCATGCCTCCTGCTGCCAGGCGTGTGCTGCCCCCCCCGCCCTGGGTCCCCGCCAGGGTCCAGCTAAAAGCAGCACCGTGCCCCCATGCTCAGCTTTCACAGCTGGCCCCCAGCCCACCCGCTCCCCACGGTTTCCCCAGCCCACCTTGAGCAGGGCTGGGGGGGCTGTGGCCACCCTCGGGGGGACACAAAGGGACCGGGGGGGGGTCCTGGGGCACCTGCTGACCCCCACTTCCCCGGTCCCACAGCCATCCTGGGCATGTACACGCTGATGAGCAACAAACAGTACTACGATGCGATCTGCAGTGGGACCATCTCCAACACAGAGGGCATCAACAGTGAGTGACCTGGGGACACGGGAACAGGGGACACGGGGACGAGCTCCCCAGGACAGGGGACACAGGGACCATGGGGCTGTTTGGGGTGGATTTGGGGACCAGAACCCCTCCGGGATCCCCTGTGGCGACCCCACACGTGTGTGCAAACATGTGTGTCCCCACGTGCCCGTGCCCCCATGCGCAGTCACTTGTGTCCCCACACACACGCGTATGCCCCAGGCGTGGTGAAGCCTGACACATACAAGCCGGTGCCGGATGAGCCCCCAAATCCCACCAACGTGGAGGAGACGCTGCAGCAGATCCAGGCCAACAACGGGGCTCTGGAGGACGTCAACCTCAACAACATCAAGGTGAGGGACCTGGTGGCAGTGTCCCCAAGGTGTCCCCAGGGTGCTAATCCCACTCCTGGGGTGACAATCCCCATCCCCATGGGGCTGGTCCCTATCCCAGGGTGTCTCCACGGCACCCCAAGGTGCTGGGGGGCATCACAGTGGGGCTGGTCCCTATCCCAGTGTCCCCAGGACGTCCCCGGGTGCCACACGCTGTCCTGGGGTGTCCCTGTGGGGCTGGTGCCTGTCTTGGGGTATCCCTGGGGTGTTTGTCCCCAACCTGAGTGGCTCTGAGGCACCCCAGGGTGCTGGTCCTCATCTGGCGGCATCCGTGTCCCTTTGGCGACATCCCACATCCCCTCGGTGCCATTTACATCCCTTGGGTGACATCCAGCACCCTCTTGGGGATGCCTCTGTATCTTTGGAGACATCTACACCCCCTCGATGCCACTTACATTCCCTTGGTGACATCCTGCATCCTCAGGGATGTCCCCATCCCCTTGGTGACCCCCACGTCCCCTTGCCATAGGACATTCCCATCGCCACGCTGAAGGCCATCTGCGAGGCCATGAAAACCAACACCCACGTCAAAAAGCTCAGCCTCGTAGCCACCCGCAGCAATGACCCTGTGGCCAGTGTGAGTCCCGACCCCGTCTTCCCCATGTCCCCACACGTCCCCAGACAGGGAGGGGACACGGTCCCCTGCCCCGGCTCCATCCTGGGCACCAGCAAGGCCAGGTGACAGTGGCTTTTCCACCATCAACTGGGGCATCGGTGGCCCAGGATGTGCCAGAGAGGGGGTGCCAGCCCCGGGGGACACCCCGAGGTGACACCCTGAGGTGACACGCAGGCTGTAGCTGAGATGCTGATGGAGAACAAGACCCTGCAGAGCCTCAACATTGAATCCAACTTCATCACCAGCACCGGCATGATGAACATCATCAAGGCCATGTACCACAACACCACCCTGAGCGAGCTCAAGGTAGACAACCAGGTAAGGACGGGCACCCATGGGTGGCCCAGGGAGAGGACATGGGTGTCCCCAACTTCCTGGCCACACCCAGTTTCACCCTGGCCCTGCAGTGCCAGAGGCTGGGCGACACGGTGGAGATGGAGATGGCCACCATGCTGGAGCAGTGCCCCTCCGTCGTGCGCTTCGGCTACCACTTCACGCAGCAAGGCCCCCGCGCCCGCGCTGCCATCGCCATCACCAAAAACAACGAGCTCCGTGAGTGTCCTCCGCATCCCCTCCGGGGCAGGAATCGCAGTGGGGGGTCCCGGCCCTGACCCCCCCATCCTCTCCTCTGCCCCCAGGTCGCAAGCAGAAGAAAACCTAACGACGCCCCCCAAGGCACTAACAAGCTCCGGCTCCTGCTCCCCGGGGCTGCTGTAAATAAAGAGGACGGAGAGATGCGGCTTCAGGACCCGTTTGGATGTGTCTCGGGGAAGGATTTGCGCATGGGGGCCAGAATCAGAATTGTAGGGATGGGCTGAGGGAGTGTAACACTGCTGGGGAGGCAGTGGGGGTTCCCCCACCCTTGCAGGGCTTGAGGCCCCTGTTAGCCTCCAGCCGTTAGTCCATGGGGGCCAAGCCGGATGGCTGGATCCCCTCAGGGAGCAGCAGGGCCGCAGGGTCGGGGTATTTATACCCGGGGGATTGGGTTACAACACTAGGAGGGGTGGGGGGAGCAGGGCAACCCCTTCCGGTGGGCAGCCAGGTGCCCCTGTGGCACAGAGCCGGGCACCCAGGGCCCGTGGGGGCTGGCACCCATAGCCCGGTAAGGCAGGTGGGGGGGACACAGGGCCTATTTATAGGTCCCACCACCTATTTATAGTCACGAGCCAAGTGAGCGGGTAAATCCTGGTGCTCAGGGGTAACATCACACTGGGCAGCACTGCCAGGGAGCCCCCCCAGGGACAGGGTCCAGCCCTGGGGCCCAGAGAGACCCTTGGGTGGGTGGTGGGTGCTGTCCCAGGGGCACGAATACCGGCTCAGGGTGCAGCCCCATAAACAACAGCTCTATGGGTGCCCCCCAATGCGGGAGCACCTGCAGGCACCCAACGGCTGGCAGAAAAAGGGGAGGGGAAACTGAGGCAGGGGGAGGGCAGCACAGCTGGGTGCTTTCTGAAGCACTGGGACAGCTGCCAGGGCTGGGGAGGAGGGGGAGAACCCAGCGCTGCCACCCCGAAAGGCCATGACCTGCAGGCAGCTGCCAGCGTGTGAAAAAATGAGCGTGACTTGGGCCAGGGACAGGAGGGGATAAGGTGGGGATGGGCCGAAGCCCACGTCGAGATTGGCAGCACTTGCATGGCTCTGGCCAGGATAGAGACACCCCAAAAAGGCAGCAGGTTGAGCACCCCATGGCAGCAGAACACTAGGACCCCCAATATCACCACTCCCCAGGACCTGCCACAATGGCTCAGACACCTCAGACCTCTCCAGCTGCCTCTATTAACGGTGGGGCTTGGGGACAGCCTGAGGGGACTGTCCCCATGGGGACCGGTGGGGCAGAGGGGGGCCTCAGGCTGGCAGCAGTACAGGTGGCTCATCTTCGTCAGAGTCGAATTCAGCGTTCTCGTCCTTCACCCACTTGCCGGAGCGGTCCTGGATCCAGCCGGCACTGGGGACGGACAGACAGACAGAGGGAGGGAGTGAGAGGCAGCTCGTTACAGGGTTCCCCGCGCCAACAAGGCCTGAGACTCACCTCCGCAGCTGTAGGTATCGCTCCAGGGCCTGGCGCCTCTCAGGGCTGAGGGCTTCGGGCTGGCTCAGGGCCAACGATGAAGCTTTTCCTTTGCCTCCTCGCTGCGTCTGGGCCGGAGCTGCCTTCGGTGTGTCTGGGAGGGCAGAGAGGGGCTGTCGAGACCCGCAGGAATGGGAGAGGCCCGGCTGAGAGCCCGGGTGCCCTGCCCTGCTGGTGCTGGCACAGCCCTGGAGCTGCCAGCTGGCCCTTACCCACTCGCCCACTGCGGTGCCCCAGCAGCAGGGCTGCAGGGCTGGCATCCACAGCTTCTCCATCCTTCTGCGATGGCAGCGTCGGGGCGGCACTCAGCCCTGTCTGGGTCATGCCAGCTCGCGAGCTGCTTCCCTCCACCCTGCGATGGCAGGAGGAGTCAGGGCCTTATCCCACAAATGCCCAATGGTGGTGAGGCCACAGTGCTGCCGGTCCCTCCTGGAAAGCCCAGAGCTTTCTCTTGTCCTCCAGCAGCGAAACCAAAGGTCTTACCCCGTCCTCCGGCAGCAGCTGCTGTAGGGAGCTGCTTTCAGCAGAGCATTCCGGGCAATCCTCCTCGTCCGTGCCAGAAGAGGTGCTGGGGAGCCCTGGGGAGAGGGGACAGAGCTCAGGGGGGCATGGGCAGGGGGTCCAGTGGGGTGAGGAAGAGGCATCCGCACCAACCTGCATGCCTGTCTCCTCTGCCTGCACCTCCTCCTCATGCTGCCGCTTCTGGGCCACGTCCTGGAGCGAGCGCTTCCTGCCGTAGAAGCGCTGCAGGCCTGGAAGAAAGCAAAGGGGATGGGGGGACGCACTCGCTGGGCACAGCCCACCCCACTGCCAGCCTCCCACTTACTGCCCATGTGCTTCTTGCCAGCCCTGTGGACCGTCAGCACATCCAGCGTGTCAAAGATGGGGCGGTGGGCACACACCGTGCAGGCGTACCTATGCCGAGAGGGAAGGAAAAAGGTGCCATCAGGACCCCACAAGCAGCTGGAGAGGGGGCTGCTCTTGGGGCTCTTGCTCACCTCCCGCTCCTCAGCAGCAGTGCCTCATCCTCAGGGATGTAGTTGGCCAACAGGTCCGCGACGCGTCTTTTCTGGGAGAGACCAAGGGGGCTGGGTGAGCACTCGTCCCCCCGAGCCTGCTGCTGGGGGGGGAATCTGCCCCCAGTTCGCTCCACAGGGAACCAGTCCTTGCCCCCAGCCCTGTTCCCCCTTAGGCCAGGAAACCTGGACACCCTGGTGACCCCCCCCTCTGTGGGAGCAAGGCGGGGGACAGGTGGGGGAATTGGGGTGTCAAGGCTGGGGAGGGGGCGGTTTGGGGGATTGCACAGGTTGAGGCAGGGGAAGGGGGTCATTTCGGTGTGCGGCCTGGGCCAAGGCGGGTATTTGGGGCGATGGGAGAGGAACCCTGGGGGGGCGTCAAGACACCGCAGGGGTGAGGGGGAATTGGGGGGGCAGAGAAGCATTTGCAGGCAGGGACGACGGCGGGAAGGAACGGTGTTTACGGGCAGGGAGGAGCGGGGAAGGGCTGGGGGGAACCGGGCTGGGGGGGCAGGCCGGGGCAAGGCGGCGAACCCGGAGGGGGTCTGGGGGACTCGAGGAGAGTCTGGGGGATCCTGGGGTGGGTCGTGGAGGGGCCGAGACCCACCTGCAACACCCCCAGCTGACCGGGGTCGTCCCCCTCCCGCTTGAAGGACATGACGGCCCCGGCGCCGGCCCGCGGTTACTATGGGAACCACCCTCCTACCGCCCAGCTTCCGGGTGGCTTTTCCCGGCGGGCTGCGCGCGGGAACGAAGACCAATTAGAGAGTGCGAGGGGCGGGGCGGGAGGGCCTGCCGTGCCCCCAGGATGCGGAGGCCCCGCGGCATGACGGGAGTTGTAGTTCCGTGGTGCCGTCCCTGGCGGGGGGAGGGGCAGAGAGCCCCCCTGGGGGGAGGGATGGAGGGGG
>NW_010972629.1:129921-132214 GCF_000737465.1 Haliaeetus leucocephalus
CCGTTGCGGAGGGGGGGGGGCGGCCCTCCAGTGGTCCGGAGAGGCCGTGGGGTGGTGTGGGGCGGGATCCCCGGGGCCGGCGGGGGCAGGACGAACCCGTGGTCCCCCGGCAGCCCCTCAGTCCCCATGGGGCCATCCCTGTCGCCGTCCCCTTCCCTCACCCACCCTGTCCCTGTGACTGTCCCCATCCCCTCGCTGTCCCCCTCCTGGCCCTTATCTCTGTTCCCATCCCATCCCTGTCCTTGTCCCTGTCCCCACCCTTACCCTGTCCCCATTCTTGTCCCCATCCCATCCCTGTCCCCATCCCGGTCCCCGGCAGATGGAGCAGATCAAGCGCGCCAACCGCCTCTACACCTCGGACACCATCTTTCTCAAGCCCACCCTCCTCATCCCCGTGCCGGCACAGCCGGGGGGACCCTGCCCCAAAGATGAGGACAAGGACGATGACAAGGATGAGGAGGAGAAGGACAAGGATGTCCCCGTCCCCCCGGGGGACATCCCGGTGGCCCCCATCCCATCCCGCCACGACCTCTCAGCCACCGATTTCCTACGGCAGCTCGACGCCGAGATCGGGCGCTCCAAGGCGGTGGCGGCGGCACAACGGCTCCGCGCTGGCAGCACAGGGTGAGCGCGCCTGTCCCGCCTCCCCTTTTGGGGCAGAATGGGGTCTTTTGGAAGGTGGGTTTGGCTGCAGCGTGGGTGGGTGGGTGGCAAGGCCACCCCTCAGTGCCACCCCGCTGCGTCCCCTGCAGCACGGCCAAGGCCGAAGGCACCCGGAGCCCCGATGCCGGGGGCCCACTGGCCCCCCGGGGTCCCCGCCTCGGCCCCCGGCCCCTCACCAGGACCCCACGGGCGGCTGCCCTCCGTGACGCTGAGGACGAGATCTTCATGCTGTGACGCCGAGGATGCCAGGGGACGTGACACCCCGTGGTGACAGGGACCCCAGGACACCCCCAGCCCCAGCCAGGGTATACCGGAGGGGACACAGGGATTTTGGGGGGACGGGACAGGACATGGTGTCCCCTCCTTGTCTCCTTCAAGGGACCTTTCCTGCTGCAGGGACACCCATCCCCTGAGTGCAGAGCCAGCCCTCTTGCAGGGCTACTGGGAGGTACTGGGACAAGACTTACCAGCTGATGTTTTTCCTCTGGTTGTATTTATTTGTATGTCTTTGCTCTCACGGGGGAGTTCAGAGGGGGGTGGGACCCCCCCATGCCAGTGCCTGGACCCCCATGGGGACAGGGATGGTCACCCCCCACCCTGAGAGCCTGTAAATAAAACAGAGCACTGTCACCCGGCTCTGCCTGTTTGTCACCCCCCGAGGACACCCGTCACACCCCCCTGGGGACACCATCACCTCCCTGGGGACATGGACATCCCAGTGGGGACATGATTTCCCCCCCAGGGGCACGGTCACAGCCCTTGGAACACGGTCATCCCCTTGGGGGCAGGACACCACCTGGGGACAGTATCACCCCCGTGGGGATGCTATCACCCCTCAGGGACATGGTCTGCACCCAGTCAGGCCAGTCAGGCCCCTGGGACTGCAGGCACCCACTCGGGGACACTGGGACACCGTGTGTATCCCCTCCCCGGTCACCCAGGGGATGTGGGTGCCACACCACTCACTGCCACCAGGTGTCACCCTGTCCCCGCACCCTTGGGACCCCCCCCAGAGCCTCGGAAATCTCCCCACGGTCCCCCAGCACCCCCAGGGCCACCCAGTCCCCTGGGATGTCCCCATGGTCCCCTGTGTCCCCCCCCGTGACACTTGGGGACCGGAGCCTGAATGGCACCTTGGGGGGGGAGCCCAGTGCTCCCAGTAGCTCCCAGTCCCCACTGGGCCAGGTGCACACGTGCATGCAAACAGCCACTCGCTGGTGCAAGGGAGGTGACAGGTCCCCACTCGGGACACACACACACACACAGGTGACACCCAGCCCCGTTGCACACGCGTGTGCGAGGGTCTCCGCGCGCGTGCCTGGCCGTGCGCAGCACGTGCACCCACCCGCCTGCCCGTCTGTGTGCGCGGACGCTTGCACGTGGGCGCGTGCACGCGCGGGGGGGCCGGGGCCGCGCACACGCGTGTGCAAGCACCCACGCGCGCCCGCTCCCGCGCGGCTGTGCACACGCATGGCCAAGCCGGCCCCCCCCACCCCCCTCTCAGCAGCTAATGAGGATCATCTCATTAACGGGGATTAATGACTATCTATAGGGTGGCCCCGGCGGGGGCGGGGGGGAGGTGTGTCCCGGGTGGGGTCCCACGGGGGGTCCCCGGTCCCGTCCCCCAGCC
>NW_010972629.1:132224-134084 GCF_000737465.1 Haliaeetus leucocephalus
GAGGGTGCAGGTGGGTGCTGCGGAGCCGGGCGTGTGGGGTATGGGTGTGCGGGGGGGGGCGGGTGTGCGCACAGCCGTGCCCCGCTGCACACGCTTGTGCTGCGCGTGGTGTCCCGGCACTGCTGGCAGCAGTTTGCGGGGCACTGGGAGCACTAGGAGCACTGGGACGGGGGTACTGGGGACACTGGGACGGGCCCATCGGAGCAGAGGCACTGGGAGGGGGCACTGGGATGGGGGTATAAGGCCGCTGGGTTGAGAGCACCGGGAGGAGGATACTGGGGCCACTGGGAGAGGGCACTGGGAGCACCGTCCCCGCACTCAGGGTGCACATCCCTGCTGTCCCCGCGCCCCCCCATCCCCAGGGCTGTCCTGTGCCCCACCCCCCCTGTGCCTCAGTTTCCCCCTGCTGAGATCAGCCCCTTGCAGCCCGGGGCGGGGGGTCGCCCTCAGCCCCGCGTCCCCTCCGGGCACCCACGACGATGCCGGGGGTACTGCTGCCCTTTGTCCTCCTCCTCCTCATCATCCCGGGGGACCCCAGGGGGGCGGCGCTGTCCTTCCCACGGGACCTGGTGGCACGCAGCACCGTGGGGCTGGCAGGTGAGTGGGGCGGGGAGGTGTCCGGGGGGGGGTGACCGGGGCTTGGGGGGCCGGCAGGGTGTCACCGCCTCCCCCCCTCTCCCCCCAGCCACTGCTGCCTACCCCCGCTTTGGTGGCCTTCGAGGGGACAACGTCACGGACCAGCTCGGCCTCGACTTCCAGCGCATGCTGTGCCTCAACAGCACCCTCTTCGTTGCCGCCCGGTGAGCGGGGCCGCGCTCGGGTGCGCTTGTGCACGCTCATGCGTGGTTTGCAGTTGTGCACGCTTGTGCATGCTTCCACATGCTTCTCTGCGCTTGTGCGAACTCATGTGCTTGTGCAAGCTTGTCTGTGCTTGTGCAAGCTCGTGCGTGCTTGTGTGTGCTTGTCCATGTTTGTGCACACGTGCATGCTTGTACATGCTTGTCTGTGCTTGTGCAAGCTCATCCTCCCTTTGCATGCTTGTGCAAGCTTGTGCATGCTTGTCCGTGCTCGTGCGTGCCTCTGCGTGCTTGTACACACTTGTCTGTGCTTGTGCAAGGTTACACATGCTTGTATGTGCTTGTGTGTGCTTCTGCAAGCTTGTGCATGCTTGTTCACATGTGCATGTGCTTCTGGAGGCCTGTTTGCTTCTGCAAACTTGTGCACACTTGTGCAAACTTGTGTGTGCTTGTCCATGTTTGTGCACGCTTGGGCACACTTGCATGCGCCTGCACCCGCTTCTGCATGCTCAAGCCTGATTATCCGTACCTGTGCACACTTGTGCCTGCCAGCATGTGCTCCTGTGCGCTTGTGCGTGCTTGTGCCCCCACTTTCCCTCCCATGGCCCCATATGTGTCCCTGCAGTCCCTTGCGCCTGTGCGTGGCACGTGTCCCCTCGCACATCCCCGTGCCCCTCGCACGCTCATGCCCCCCCCCCCTCCAGGGACCACATCTACGCTTTCGACCTGGGGCAGGACAAGGGGATGCTGTACCCTGAGAGGGTAAGGGGGCCAGGACTGTCGTCCCTGGGGACACGGGGGGGCCAGGGTGGGGGGTCCCTGTGCCCACCCACCCCCCACCCCCCCATCTCACCTGGCAGCACCTCACCTGGGAGACGCAGGACAGGGAGAACTGCGCAATGCGGGGCCGGCTGCAGGTACGGAGGTAGGGGGGCAGAGGGGTACAGGGTGTGGTGTATATGGGGGGGTATGGGGGTACAGGGTGCTGGGGGTTTGGGGGTACAAGTAGATGTGGTGTGGAGACATGAGGGTATGGGGATATGGGGGTACAGGGTATGGGGGT
>NW_010972629.1:134094-155876 GCF_000737465.1 Haliaeetus leucocephalus
ATTGGGGTACAGGTATACGGGGGGCACAGGGTATAGGGGTACAGCGTATGGAGGTGTGGGGGTAGAGGGTATGGGGGATACAAGGGATAGGGTCAAACAGGGGGCTCAGGGCAGGGGAAGGTGGTGACACCGGGGCCCCCCGTGTCCCGCCCATGTCCACCCCCATGTCCCCTCCCCTGCCCCCGTGTAGGACGAGTGCCACAACTACATCAGGGTGCTGGTGCCCCACGACGCTGGCACCCTCCTGGCCTGCGGCACCAATGCCTTCAGCCCCCTCTGCCGCATCTACCAGGTGGGGGCGAGCGTGGGGGGACCGTGGGTGTCAGGAGTGGGGGGGGTCTCAGCCCCGCCAGGGAGCACAGGGGGGTGGTGGGTGTGATAAGTGTGGGGGGCCTCAGCCCCCCACTGGGGAGTGGAGCAGGGCAGTGCCCAGAGGTGTGATGAGTGTGGGTGTCCTCAGCGTCTCCATGCTGGGGCTGGAGGCAGCATGAGGGTGTGATGAGTGGAAGGAGGGGGTGTTCTCATTGCCTCTGCCAACCCCCCCCCCACCTCCCCCAGGTGAGCAGCCTCGCGCAGGAGGGCGAGGAGGTGAGCGGCCAGGCCCGGTGCCCCTTCGATGCCAAGCAGAGCATCGTCGCCCTCTTTGTCGGTGGGTGCTGGACGGGGGCGGGGGACGGACACGGGGGTATCCAGGGAGGGGGACAGTGCTGACGCTGGTGTGACCCCCCTGCAGACGGCAGCCTGTACTCAGCCACAGTGGCCGACTTCCAGGCAAGCGACGCAGTGATTTACCGCAGCCTCAGCCCCGGCCGCCCCCCGCTGCGCACCCTCAAGTACAGCTCCCGCTGGCTGCAGGGTACCCCACTGTATAGGAGGGGATGACACGGGTGTGGGGGGGTGATGGGGACAGGTAGAGGGGTACGGGTCCATGGAGGGGTGATGGGGACAGGTAGAGGGGTATGCGTGTATTGGGGGGCTGGGGGTAGGTAGAGGGGTCAGGGTGTATATGGGCTGGGGTAGAGGGGTATGGGTCCGTGGGGGGCTGTGGAGTGGGTAGACGGGTACAGTTGTGTGTGGGAATGGCACAGAGGGGTACCAGTGTAGGGGGGTGATGGGCACAGGTAGGGGGTTAGGGGTGTATGGGGGGGCTGTGGGGGAGTAGGTGGGTCTGGGGCTGTGGAGCTGGGGGGACACAGGGGCTGGGATCTGGTGGTACAGGGCTATGGGGCCATCAAGGGGTGGAAGGGGCAGGGGAGGGCGTGAGCGCAGGGGTGGGGGATGGGGACAGGAGGCGGCAGGGTCTGACAGCTCCCCTCCGGTCCCCCCAGAGCCCCACTTTGTCCAGGCGCTGCCCTATGGTCCCTACGTCTACTTCTTCTTCAGGGAGGTCGCCGTGGAGCTCAGCGCCCTGGGCAAGGTGGGCACGGGGATGTGGTGGCACAGGGGGTGGGGGCACCTGGGTGCCCATCCCCCTGGCATCAAGGCAGGGGAGAGTCCAGTGCCCCCCTCCCTGGGGTGTCTGGCTGGGTGCTGGTGCCCCCCAGGGTGCTGCTGCCTGTGGGTGCTCGTGGGTGCCCATGGGTGCCAGCCTGAGGTGCCAATGGCCCTGGCTGCCCGGGTGATGGTGCCGATGCCCACGGGCCCTTGGGTGCTCATGTCTGTGGCTCCCTGGGAGCTGACGCCCATGGGTGCCTGGGTGCTGATGCTTGAGAGTCCTCGGGTGCTGACACCTGTGGGTGCCCATGCACGGACACCCATGGGTGCCCAGGTGCCGATGCCTGTGGGTCCTCGGGTGCTGATGCCCACGGGTGCCGGTGCAGGTGGTGGTGGCGCGGGTGGCGCGGGTGTGCCGCAATGACCAAGGGGGCTCCCCACGGGTGCTGGAGCGGCGCTGGACGTCCTTCCTGAAGGTACGGCTGCAGTGTGCCATCCCTGGGGACACCGTCTTCTACTTCGATGTCCTGGAGGCGGTGACACCCCCCCGGGCCCTGCACGGGCGCCCCGCTGTCCTCGCCCTCTTCGGCACCCAGCCCAACAGGCATGGTGGCAGGGACACGGGGACACGGTTACGGGGGGACACGGGCTCACGGGGGACGTGGGGACATGGGTAGCCAAGGAGACAGGGGGCTGTAGGCACACATGGCAGTGGAGCATGGCATGGGGGGACATGGGCAGGGATATGGGGACGGGAGGGATGGGGACGTGGGGATGCACACACATGGGGACACGGGGACACAGGAGATGGGGATATGGGGACATGGGAGGCACAGACATGGGGACATGGGGATGGACTCACAGGGGGACATGGGAACACAGTGGGACAGGACACGGGAACAGGGCATGGGGACACAGCGGGGACCAACAGGGACGCGGAGGGGCCCTGGCCAAACCAAGGCTGACCTGGCAGCCGCGGGAGGGGACAGGGGTGTCCCCAGCACCAGTGCCACCCCCCGCCGCCGTTGCAGCATCCCCGGCTCTGCCGTCTGCGCCTTCTACCTGGCGGACGTGGAGCGGGCGTTCGAGGGACCCTTCGCCGAACCCCGCGGTACCGCTGGCACCTGGGCCCCAGTGCCCGAGGACAGGGTGCCCCGACCCAGGTACACCCCCCAGCCTGGACACCTGGGTCCCCCTGGGGTGCGGCATCTGCCTGGACCCCTGGGTCCCCACGCTGGCTGTGCTGCAGGCCGGGCTGCTGCGCTGGGATGGGACTGGCCGCCGGTGTTGTCACCTCCGGGGACTTCCCTGACGAGACATTGGTCTTCGCCAAGGAGCACCCACTGCTGCACGGTGCTGTGGCACCCGCTGGCGGGCGGCCCCTCTTCACCCGCACCGGCACCAGGTGTGCCCCGGCGGGGGGACAGGGTGGCCTAGGGGATGTGTGGCCCTGGGGACAGGGGGTAGGTAGCTCATGCAAGGAGGGTGTGAGTGTGCAGGGGGGGTGAGGGTGCAGCCAGTCCTGTGGGTGCTGTGGGGTGGGGAGGGTCCTCATGCAAGGCCCCTGTGCAAGGGTGCACAAGGCCCTGGTGCAAGGCCCTCGTGCAAAGATGTGCAAAGTCCCGGCCAAGGCTATGTGAGGGCATGTAAGACCTGGCCCTGCTGTAAGGGTGTGCAACAGTGTGCGAGGCCCCATTGCAAGTGTGTGCAAGGGTCCTATGCAAGGGTGTGCAAAGCCCCAGTGCAAGCCAGCACGAAGCCCTGGTGCACGGGTGTGCAAGACCACGGTGCAAAGGTGTGCGAGTGGCTGCAGAGTGGCATGCAAGGCCCTGTGCATGGTGGGTGCGAGGGTGTGCTGGGCGCAGGCTGACGCAGCTGGCGGTGGACACGGGCGCGGGGCCACAGGGGAACCAGACCGTGCTCTTCCTGGGCGCTGAGGACGGGCGGGTGCTGAAGGTCCTGGCGGCCGCGCAGCACCCCCGGGCCACGCGGCACCCCGGCAGCACCCCGGCACCCGGTGACAGCCGAGAGCCTGGTGACACCGGGGACACCAGCGCTGAGACACTGCTGCTGGAGGAGATCAGCCTCTACGACCCCAGGCGGTGAGTGCCAGGCACTGGGTATCCGGGGCTGGGGCTGCTGGGGGGGGCACCTGGGCACCGTGGGTGCTGGGGGGCTTGTGGGCACCATGGGTGCTGGGGGGGCTCATGGGTGCTGATGGGTGCTGGTAGGCAGCGGGCACCAATGGGTGCAGTGGTAGTGTGGGCACCGCATGGATGCTGGGGGGCCATGCGCATGCCATAGGGCATTGATGGGTGCTGGGGGGGGGCCATGTGGGTGCCATGGGGAGCTGATGGGTGCCATGGGGTCATGCAGGTGCTGCAGGGCCATGCAGGTGCCACGGGCTGCTGGCGGGTGCCGTGGAGCTGCAAGGTGCCATGGGGTGCCGTGGGACTGTGGGTGCTGAGGTGGGGTGCAGTCACGATGGGTGCTATGGGGGGTGCAGGTGCCGGGGGCCGCGGGGCGCCAGCCGGGTGCTGGGGCTGGAGCTGCACCCACCGGGCCGGGAGCTCTACGTCGCCTTCACTGGGTGCCTGGTGCGTCTGCCCCTGAGCCGCTGCGCCCGACACGGCGCCTGCCGCAGGTGAGCGGGGGGTGGACGGGGCATGCGAGGGCACGAGGGCATGCAAGGGCACGGGGACCTGTGAGAGCACAGGGGTGTGCAAGAGTGTGCGAGGGCACAGGGGCGTGCAAGGGTATGCGAGGGCCGGGGGTGTGCGAGAGTGTGCGAGGAACAGGGGTGTGCAAGAGCGTGCGAGGGCACAGGGACGTGCAGGGGCAGCTCCAGCACCCAGCTGCCTGGGTCCCCCCACGCAGGAGCTGCCTGGCCGCCCGTGACCCCTACTGCGTCTGGCTGCCCCCCAGGGGCTGTGTCCCCTTCTCCGAGGACCTTCCGTAAGTGTCCCCCGCAGTGGCCTTCCCTGGGGGCTACCCCCTCCCAGTCTCCTGGGTCCCTTCCTCGTGGGGTGGGGACACTGGGGATAGTGGGTGACATTCCACCCGTGTCCCCCAGGAGTGGCTTCGAGCAGGACGTGGAGGGATCCCCTGGGATCACTGGGACCTGCCAAGGTGACGGGTGGGGGACATGGGTGACACTGGGGGCATTGGGGACATGGGAATATTGGGGGACATAGAGGGTCACCATGGGAACTTCTGGGGACATGAGGTCACAGGCGGATGCGGGTGACACTGGAGGATGTGGAGGACAGTGTGGGGGGGCACAGGTGGTCCCAGGCAACGTGGGTGGCCTGGCCCGACCCCACTCTGCTCTCACAGATGCACCGGCTGCGGGGGACGGTGACGGGGACTTGGCCCATGGTCAGTGACACCCCGTCTGTCCCTCCTGGACACCCATTGGGAGGGACCCTGGGGACCAGGGAGGGATATGGGAGGAACCCAGGGACTAGGAGGGACCCCTGGGGTGGGAGAAGGATCCCAGAGGTTGGGGGACCCCGGGGACTAGAAGGGACCCTGGGGATGGGGGGATCCCAAGGACCAGGAAGGCACCCTCAGGGACAGGAAAGGGATCCCAGGGATGGGACAGGGATCCCAGAGACCAGCAGCGGCCCTGGGGATGGGAGAGGGACCCCAGGGGTGGAGGAAGGACCCCAGCACCAGGAGGGACCCCAGGGACAGGAGAAGGACCCAGGGTGGGGGGACCCCAGGGACCAGGAAGGGAACCCAGGGGTGGGAGAGGGACCCCAGGGACCAAGAGGGATCCCCAGGGGGGTCCAGGTTGGGGTCTGGGTCCCCCACACACATGGCGGGCTGATGGGTGCTCCCGCAGGGGTGCGTCAGGCCGAGACGGGAGCTGCAGCGACGGTGCCGGTGCCAGTGCTGGTGGGCTGCGTGCTGGGCGCCTTCACCCTGGGTGCCCTGGCTGCTGGGCTGCTGGCAGCCTGCTACCGTCGCCCTGCTGTCCCCAAGGGACCCCTGGAGTCCCCTGCCACCCCACGGCCCCTGGCCCAGCCACCTGCCCCCCGCCTCTACCCCCTGCTGCCGCCCCAGGGAGGGGCTGGGGGCCTGTGGGACCCCCCCGAGCTTCCCACCCCTGAGGCCACCCCGCAACCACCCACCAAGATGCCCCAGGAGCGAGTGGCAGAACACCGACGTGGCCAGGCCACCCATCTCAACACCCCAGGTTGCCCAGAGCCCCCCGGCCCGGGACCCCCACCCAAGGCCACCCTGGAGGAGCTGCTGCAGCGGCTGCACAGGACGGGGGGCTCGGGGTGGCCGGTGACCCCCCCAGCCACCAGCTCCTTTGCCAACCGGGTACAGCCGGGCGCCCCATTCCCCAACCTTCCCCTGGCTCCCCGTGACGGGGCACCCCGGCGGCTGGATGTGCCCCCTGACAGCCCCCCGCCACCCAGGCGACCCCTGGCACAAAGACACTCGCTGGGAGGGACGCCCACGAGACCACCCGGCCTGGCCCGGGGGCTTACCCGCATGCACTCACTAGGGGCGCCGGGGGGGCCACCCTGGGGCCCGCGGCCCAGCACCCTGGAGCGCTCCCTCTCCATGAAGCCCCCAGTGCTGCCCAAGCCCTTGCTGGTGCCGGCAGCCCCCGGGCAGCCCTGAGCCCCCCACCGAGGACACCCCTGCTGCAGCTGGCACAGGGGACCCGAGCCATCCTCCACCCTGGGTGGCAGGGTCCTCCCTTCCCTGGCTCCATGCCCTGAGCCATGAGGGTCCCCATATCCCCAGGCTGCCCCCATCTCTTTCCCTTGGGTGGTGAGGGTCCCATGTGTCCACCCCCAACCCTGCCCTGTCTCCCTGCCCAGGGTGACAGGATCCCCCAGCTCCCAGGGCTTTTTCATTTTTTGATCCTTTCTAATTTATTCACTGCTTTGGGGGTCATTGGAGCTGCTGCTGCCCACCCTGATGGCCACAGCCCCCCCACCCTGGGGACAGCAGGAAGGGTGTCGGACATGGCGGCTCTCTGCACCAGAGCTCGGTTCATCCTACTGTGTAGGACCAGGGCTCAGCCCTGTGCCAGCCGTGGCAATTAAATACATGGTCGCTCCTATGCAGCTGCTTGCCTGGCTCTGTCCAGGGCAAGGGTGGGGAGTGGGATGGGGACAGGACACCCCTGAGTCCAGCATGGTGGCCCTGGGCTGTCCTCACAGAGACAGTGGCACGTGGGACACCCGAGGACATGAAGGGGCTGGCAAGGTGGTGGCTTAGGGGGACTGGACTGACACCAGGGGTGAAGGAAAGCTGCTCACTGAGGGCATGGTATTTTATTAAGAAACATAGTACACAAAAAAAAAAAAAAAAAAAAAAAAAAAGTATAAATGTTGAAACTTCTGCATTTCCAAACCTTAACCCTCAGTAGAAAAGGGGTCCCAAGCACTTGGTTCCTCATCAGAGCGCTAACGGGGTCCGCAAGGGACCTGCCACTGTGAAGCGGCCATTTATTCTGCGATAAATACCCCGGCACTGTGCCTGGCACGGGGGAAAACAATCTGATAAAGGCGAGATTAAAGAAATAATCAGATTTGGCACCAAGAACCACCCCACAGGTGGTGGGTTGGAGTGGAAGGGGGGTACGGACAGGGAAGGCCCCAGCCAAGGTCTCCGGGGGACCTGCGCCCCACTCAGCTTAACTCCCGGGGTTTGCTATTTGCCTTCACAGTTGTCTGGAGAGGATTTAGCTCACGTTTCCGTGACCTCCTCCGCTCATCCCCACCGGATTTACAACGCCCTGTTTCCGATTTAGGATAAAGGGAACTGTTTAGAGCTGGTTACTGCAAACAAGAGGCAAACAGACCTCTAATCAAACCTAAACTGGTTCAATTAGTGCCGCGCCACCTCCTCCACCGAGGAGAAACAACCCACGTTTGTTTTAAGACCGCAACTTCTGCATTGGCGTCTCTGGGAAAGGAACCGGGATTCTCCCACCCGCAGAAGCATGCAGGCAAGCGCTGGTGCGATCCCAAGCTCGCAGCAGAGGGGAAGTCAGGCTGGAGGTGTGGGCGGAGGGGAGCTGGGCTGCTCTGCCTCGATAAGAACGCAGCCGTTGAAAGCAAAGGGCTTTGTTTAGCCTTTAACCTCTTCGAATCCTGCGCTGGCCGGTGAAAGTGGTGCGAGGATGGCAAAGGTGTGGGTGAGAAAAGCCCTGACGCAGCAGAGTCCGGCCCAGACTCCAGTGGGAGGTTATTTACCCGCTTCAGAACAGCCCTACGCTGCCACAGCTGACTACGCACTGACCAGAAAACTGCTGGTCTTGGCTTAAAAAGCTCCAAATCCTTTCTGTGGAAGAGCAACGGCTGCAGCAGGGTTTAAATTCTTTCTAAACGCTGGGCAGAGATCAAATTCTCCTCGTCTTTGTTCAGACCCGTATGGGAGTATTTCTAAAAATAAAATTAAAGTGTGATTTAAGCCCCCCACAAGGCAAAGCAGTAAGAACACTGTCAGCTTTATTTGTTCCAACTCTATAAACCAAATCCAGTTACCGTGAGTGCCACGGACTTTTTTTTTCTTTTCCTCCTCTTCTGAAGGGGAAGTTTGTTTCCCAGCTGAAGGGACTTTTTGGCAAAACCGACCCTTTTCAGGAGAAGGATGGAAATAACTGAGAATCGCAGTGCTGTCAAAGGCACAACGCAGTGTTTATATATGCTACAGCTGCTGAGCTCTTCAAATTTACAAATAATAAGCACAAATTTCAGGCGAAATGTAAAAGCCAAAATTGACAGTGTCCCTTTACATCCGTAAATGCTTCTGGGTATTAGAAGAATCTGCCTGGATTTACTTTAATACTGCCTTGAACCCTCCGACGCAGATTTTTAGTTCAAACAGACCCAAACCATCAATGTTCTGGGGAACAAAAGAAAATAACGCATGCTTGAAGTCAGTGAGGAAACACTGAAGTAATCAACAGCCAGGACCCAAGTCTCTCCAAACATTTGTTCATAAAAAATAATTATTAAAGCCTTCTTCAAAACATCTTTTGGAAAAAGATAAAAAAAGTCTTATTTATAAATATAGCTACACTGGTTATAAATAAATGCACTTAGATTCTCGAAATTCAGCAAGTCTCACGAAGCCTTTACAACAGTCACATAAACCTTCCTCTCCTACCACTCGCTGGTGAACCCAACCAGTGAAACACTGTGAAACGTTGCTGAAGAGGGGATTTCGGCAGATCCCTCCTTCCTTTCAGGTCCAACCACAAGGAACTGACTGATTTTAATATGAAAAGCAGTTTCCTCTTGGGGTGAGAGATTCCTTTGGAGCTGTGACCTCACATTCATACCTTTATGAACTTGTTAGTCTGTATTACATCTCCAATGTCACAATATGGGCTGATCTATCAGCAAAGAAACAGTAACAAAGGCAGTACCTGAACCAAGAGAAAAACGCATTATCCAGACAGGCTTGGAAATAACACAGAAAAATGCAATGCAAGGACCATGAAATCAAATTGTTACCTTGAATCCTGCCAATGGTTACAAAACTAGGGCAAAAAAAACCCCAACAAACCCTAAATCAGTAAACTACAGGCCAAAAGAGCTAGGGATTGTCTGGCAGGAAGACATTCTCAGGGAGCAGCCCATCTGCTAGGGCCTCAGACCTGCAAGTCACTCCTTGCCCTTAAAACCTTTTCACGGCCGACAGCACAGCTTGCGTGATGGTATTTTTCTAAACTTCCCTTGATAACCTTTCACTATTGAGCTCCACGCAATTACTCGGGGTGCTTCCAATCAGTTCCCTGCTGTCTTGAAACCCACAATCCACCGTACTAAACGGATCCCTGCACTAAACGGGCCTGCAGAGAGTAAAAAAAAAACCACGAACATTTCAGTAACAAGATCAGCTGCTTCTTAAAAAAGGTTTTAGTATCTTTAAAAATAAAAACTGTTTAGTAAAAAAAAGTGACATATATATCTCCAGAGACAACTCGACTCTCAAGCTGTCTTGCAGCAACCACCGTATGTATAGTTTTGCATATATAATCAGTTAATGCTACTGTTCAGCGCAGAAGTGTCAAATAGAACATTTGACTAAATACCATAAAACTGAGGAGGAATTTTTTGCAATCCCTCTGGGTAGTTAAGGGGTCTGACAAAGACCTTCCCCAAATTGTTCCTGAAACACAGAGTGTGAAGCGTGGTATTCCCTGATAGCGTGAAATGCTCCATCTGACAGACATTCAGCCTGGCCTTTGCTCTTGCATTGAAGGTTGCCTCCATCAAGGAGATTCATGGTTTTGCAAGAAAAAGAACGTAACTTGCTCTCTGGCTGAAAGGGGAAATCCCCTCCACACCTCTGAAGATTTTAAAGCAACACCCCAAGAGTCGACTTTTTCTGAAGGTCCAGATCCAGCCACTCGACTTCGCCAAAGGGAGCGAACACCTCAGGTTATTGCAGAAAGTCTGTTTTCAGTGCTGTAACTTCCAGGCAGCTGAGCGCTAATACCAGCTGCTTTGGCAATGAGGTATTTCTTTTCCACTCCCCAACAATGCAGGTATTGACATCACCAAATAAGCCGTTAGGTCACTCACTGGCTAAGATTTTGTTAAAAAGCTTCCAATCTCTCAAGGTCAAGCTTTAAAAGCACCTTTTGGCACCACGCTGAAAGCAGAGTTACATTGCAAGTGGCTGGAGAAGCTTCTACCCCCAGCAACGGGGTGGCTTTGACAACAGCCCTCTGCTCCAACACCACTTGCCAACAGCACCTTATTTAACACACACACACACACACAAAAAAAAAAAGGTTATTTTCCCATACAAAACCCAGTCAATCACCAAGGATTAGGAGGTTACAGTCTCCACAGTTGTATCGGTTGGCTGATCTGTTTCTAGCATGGCCAGAACGGATTCCTTGATGTCCTCCGAGGTTACCACAAGCGGGTCAACCTCAGCGACCTCTTCGAGCACTGTCACCTCCACTCCATTGGGCTGCTGCCTCACCATGGCTGCCAGCTTCAGCCGGTACTCCTCCGCCTCTTGCTCTTTCTTCATGAGCTGGCTGCGATATTCCTGAGCCTTCCGGTTCGCCTCTTGCAACTGCTGCTGTAGCACTTCCCTTTCAACACTGTCCTACAGAAAACAAAGTTGAGAGAGCCCACGATGGAGGCCCAACCTGTGACATGAAGGCAACGGGGTGTGCAAGCACTCCAACAGTTACGAGTCATAAAAGCAAAATGCTCTTAGGCAGTGCTTGAAATGTGCTTGGGTCAAGTTCTGTTCAACTGGTTTGCTTGTCACACATTACCAGAGGCAACCGGAACACGGGGATGCACAAACTGGCTGGTAGGTGTCCCCACAGCATGCAGGGAGGTGGGCTGGGAAGTTATGCATGATCTCACTGTCGTGAATTTCAAAGGTTGGAAGCAGGTGTAACCAAGATGCAAGAAAAATAAAGAGCTATTAGTGCTGAAAAGTTGAGAGGCAATCAAGAACGTTCTTCCTCCCCAACAGAGAGTGATGGGAGAGTCATTCCTGCTGCTTTGTGAAGAGCTGAGGCTTGGCTTACACCCAGCCTGTAATGCTCTGCTTCTACAGGAAATCCTAAATAATCTCAGTAAACGACCACGACTAATCTAAAAACCCTGAGCTACACCTTCAGCACAGGCAAAACAGCCACAAGTGATTTAGCTGGCTCTTTTCCTCCTATCGATATCCAACTGAGCACCGCTCCTTTCAACCTCTTGCCTGTTCACTGCTAACACAGGACCATGCGCGGGAAGAGCAGGGAACCTCTGAGCAGAGTTTGTTACAGAGACATCCCCAGACTCAGCCGAGCAGGGCGCAGCTCATTTCTATTCTGAGATGGCTTTGGCAGACCGGGAGCCCGACATCCTCAGCACAGCAGAGAAACATGCAGGAGACAACAGCAATCAAAGTTACAAGCTGCAGTATCTACCTTGTCTTCCTTTAAGTCATCTGTATTTTGTTCCACTTTTTGCTTCTTAGCCAGTGGCTTTTCTTCGTCTTCTGCGACACCTTTGTCTTCAAGAACAGTCTCTTCTGCAACCTGACCAGCAGGTACAGTTAAAACTGAAAAATTAAAAGGTGACAAATTATACAGTGCGAGACATGCTTTTGCACAGATGTTTCCTAAAAGACTTCTCTGAAGTCAGTGCATTAGCGTGGTTCTGGAGAAAAAGAGGAGACCTGCTGATCAGCAATGCTGAAGTCTTCCCAGAGAGGAGAGAAACTCTGGACTGGGTTTCCAGTTTTCTCTACTCAGGCCTCTGAAATACCTGAATATTTCACCACAACAGGGCTGACAGAAACTGAAATCAAAGATTTCCATCTTAGAGAACAAGGTAAAAACTACCAATCCAATGCTTCAGTAATGCAGTTAATAGCTGGGACAGACTAAGCAAGAGGAATAGAAAGCTCTTCTCGAAAATTCCCAGTACACAGTCCCACTGGCTAAGCTCTGAATCAGCTTTAAGCGCATGCAAGAGCTGCAAATACTCCAGAGAACAAACACATTTTAAATCTGCAAACATGGGTTTTCACTTTGGGAAGCCAGTAGCAAGAATTCGTCCAGCCAAGGAGAAAGGCACCACGTGAGCTACTGAAGGTAGCACTATCTGAACAGTTCTCCCTTTGTCTTCCTTAGGCTCAGAACAGGTTACAAGCCAGGAATTATTTGTAGTAATTTGGCAAATAATTCTGAATAATTAACAGCTTTAGAAAATTGCTTTTCACTCATGAAGTCTGTAAACAGACACAACTGATGTAACCCATCTCACATTGTAGCACTGTATGCACGTTACAGGAGAGCTGCTCTGCTTCCTAATCCTCTTTTTCTGCACCAACATTAATCCAAATAACGGAGTATCCCTAGGACATGCTAAAAGAATTGTCGGTAGTGGACAAGGCTGATGAATTACATCCCTTGAAGAAACAAAAATTCACTGTAAGAGCACTCTAGAGCTCTGCCGTGCTTTACTGAACACGATTTACATTTGCCTTGTAAAATTGATAAGATTATATCACCCTAGGCAATATAACCAGAGTTATGGGAAGAAAAGGTATATTTAAGCTTAATGGCCTAATACTAAGTTTTACAAGAACAATGGAGTGATTGCTAAAGGTAACAGGTTGCAGTTTCATCAGCTGCGTGATTTACTCCCAGACCAGGAAGTTCGCCACAAGATAAAGGAATTGTCTTTGCCCAGCTGCCAAAAAGAACGGCTAACTCGGCATTTCTCCTCCTGCAACATTCTACTAAAGGTGTTTGGTCTTAACGCAAAGACCAAAATATTAAAGCATAGCAGTGTGAATGTGTACTAAGCTACAAATAAGTTGCTGGCAAGCTTTACCACTGACGTAAGTCTCACAGACATTTTAACCCCTCCTGGGGCCCAGCAGTCAGGCATGGATCTGTTACATCACAGCGCCAACAAGCCACATCACACCAGCCGCCAGCGTTGCGGGGCTCGACAGGGTTCACAGGCAGCAGTTTCTTTTTCTCTTTTTGAAGTTAATCCTCAGCGCTGCCTTCCAAGTTCAGCTCCTTCTTACCTTGCTGTCCATCTTGCATGGTTAGGATGAAGGGCTGGCTGAGGCCACTGGTGGGGATGGCCGTTTGCAGGCTGCTCAGGGGAACTCCATCTGTTACAATGGCGATGACGCGCTGCCCTCCACTGCCAACCACTTGTTGTATGGCAGAATCGACAGAATTTGCTTCCACTACTTCCTCCGTCTTACCTTGAGAAATAAAGTAAGTGCCAAAAAAAGTCAGCGTTTCCTTCTCTCTTCCTTGAATAGAAACTGAAGTCTAGTGAAAAAGCTCAAGCACGCAGCTTGAGACTCCTGGGATGCCCGCTTATGGGGGGGGGGGGGGGGAAAAAAAAAAAAAAATCGGGAAATACAGTAAGTCTTAGTAGGGGAAAAGAAAATAAAATCCACTACACTTTAGCAAAACAAGTCTTCTAGAGTAAAGCCAGCATTTTTTGTGTTAATTAATAAGTACTAGCATCCAAGCATATTAAACTAAAAGGCCTGGAGCTGGAGGCAGCTGTCAGCTGTTAAGCAGACCTGGCTCTGCAAAGCTTCCTTCCACAACCCTTCCCCCAGCTCTAATGAAGACAAACCACACACAAAAAAACTCTTCATGCCTCAAGAGCCCTGTCTGCACGAGCATGGCCAAACAACCATGAGGAGGCTATTTGGTTTGGCTGGATGACCACGGACTGGTTCAACTCCCCAGGACACTTCTTGTGTAACTTAATGGCTTGCACAAATAATCAGGATTGCAAACCCTCGGCTGCATCCTGCTCCCAGCGTATGCTGCAAGCGCAGGAAACAGAGGGGATCTGACCTGTTATGTGCGCTCTGGGTGCCAAAGAGGAAAACACTCAAGCACTGCAGGTCAAGGAATCAGTGGTGTGGCACCAGCAGCTTAAAGAAGTCAAATTGCTCATCTCTAGATTCTAGGAAAACATTTAGCTTTGGGGAAAATAAATTAATTCCAAGGTGAAAGGATTATATAAACTTTAACTTTATCAAATTTCTAAATCTGAAGTTAATTAAAAGGTCAAACATTACACTCCACAAACATACCATGAAAGATCATAAAAAAACCCAAACACAAAAAACGCCCAAACCTTTCCATAAGAAAAAGTTACCAGATCCTCAAGAGACTCAAAACATTTTTTTGACTACCAACATTTTACCACAAACTGGGGACAGAAAGCATTTCAGACAATTTCCTTCTTAAAAATATTTATCTACATTTATATATTAAAGTAAACTCATGTTCTGGAGGGGGTTTTTTTGTTGTTGGGGTTTTTTTTTTCTTTTTTATATAACTGTGAAAGCACATCAAGAGCAACGTACTGTGATGTCAGGGTCAGACATGCTGGTTAATAAAAATTAAGTTACTTCTATTGGTAACCATTGCTGTTTTTTTCATTAAGTTTGAACTGGGATTAAATAAATAAACAAAATGAACCCACAGCTTCACAAATATTTATTGTCATCTTTTCTTTACCCTGAAAGGCAAATTCACTTCCACGTCTTAAATCTCCTCCACTTTCTTGGCAAGATACTCGCTAGAACAACACAAATTTGAATCGGCATCTGACCCGTTTCCCCTACCTGTGTCTCTGTTTGAGTTGGAAAGTGGTGCTGATACTTCAGCAAGGGCTGCAAGCGTGGCAAGCACAGAGGTTGTTGAATTGGAAAACTGCACTGTAGAGACATGCGAGTCACCTGCTTGGGAAAGATGAGGGCAAACTGAAGGATTGTCAGGATCTGCCATATCTAAACAGCAAATAAAGCAGTCAGAATGCAACAATTTTGTCATCTAAAGATCAAGACATCAGCTATGAAGAATTTTCTGGGCTCCCACTGGTCAATGGAGAAAGGGAGGTGGTACATATTTTTCATGAGAGGTGCCCCTCCTACTGCTAACTGTAAAAGGGGCTTTGATATTACTTTATGACAGACTGTACCCACTCTGCATATTTTATGATAATTTTAATCGCATTTAAAGCAAGTATTTAATTAAGTTTTTTCTGAATTACGTAACAAAAAGAACAGCAAATGTGAACTGACTTGCTGCAGCTTTATTGTAAGAACTACAGAAAGGCAGGCTGTCTACCGGGCTAGTTGGCATGCCGAGCTTTGATCTGGAGACACAGACAGCCCTTCGAGACGCAGCTGCGCTGCCTGATCACACTCACAGACATGCTGGAGTCTGATTGCTGTAATGTTGCACAGAGAGGTTGCTACACACGTAATTACTTGGCTTCGCATTGTACTGCAACTTTCAAAATTGCAAAACCTAAAGAATATATTAAACATGTTGGCTATTATGAGTATATTACAGCACCCAGGTCCTCCCTCAGTTGGGAAAGTACAGTCTTCAGAATTACTTCATGGACCAAGCGTTTCAGCACAAGTCAGTTAACAGAGACTTTTGCTCAAAGGCAGAAATTGGCTACATGTATCACTTTATTTCAATGTACTGGGCATGCAGGTCCTTTCTTCCTCCCTTCTCAGGTTCAGTAGCGGAAAGACCACAGTCACTGCAATGGTATATTGATTTGAATGGGATAAACAAGTCTTCTCAGTTCCAAAAAACAATGTTTCTTCCTCCAATTGACCATAGTAATTCCTATTCAAAGGCAGACTTAGTAAGAATGGAACAGGAAATTAATTAAACGGGTGCAAACTCAGAGCATATAACCCACAATTCCTCTTAAAAAAAAAAAAAAAAAAAGAGATCCTGTACCTCATTGCCAGCGTAGATAAATAGATTATAAGCACACAAAGGGAAGTTCATCTAAAGTTCCCCTGCCTTAACCCCTGCAATCTATTTTCTGTCTTTCTCACTGGCTCCTGATTTTACAAAGGTTATCAAGGGACTTATTTTCAAAGAACGATACTTTCACAAAGCCATAGGCTAGGCACATGAAAATGCCACAGGCCTAGTGACTGTTTTCAGCAGCTTTGTAACCAGATTTCCTCAGACCAGCTAAAGATATTTGTTCCCATTTAAAAACCTTTTCAATAACAGAAGACAGTGAATTTTAAGAGGGGTAAGAAAAATTATTAGTCATAAGAGTTAAAGAGATTTTTATTGTAATGAAGGTGCAGTCGCTGATGCCCTCTTGTGGGAAATGAGCAAAAAACCTCCTGACATGGCCTAGAGCAGGAGACACCGTCTATTTTCACACTGACCAGCTACTGCCAATGCTTGAAGTGTCATGGGGGGAAAAACCCACGGTATTTTAGCCCAGTCACATGTGGACGATAAGCCATTGTCGTGTTGTGGCACTGAAAAAGGCAATTACATTGCAGGATAGACAAGGAGAGGTGCAGTAAGAGACAAGGATTTACAAGGCCAGTGCCAAGAGCTCATCTGGAACGCTGCCTGCAGCCGCTCACCCACATACCGTGGACGGATTCAAGGGACTCGGGGTGACCAGCTTGCTTAGCCCAGTGAAACAAAGGCAGAGAGGGGACAGGATTGATTTCCACATCAAAGGGATGGAGGCGATGGAAAAAGAAGAATGATTTCAACTAAAGGGCTGTATTTGCACCAGAAGGTCTAAACAGGCTGTGAATGTGTTTAAGCTGGAAATCAGAAGTTTTCTAACAGCTTTTCAGCATGGCATTGGCCTCTGTGACTCCTACCTGGCTTCCAGGCAAAGCCAGATCCGTCTGCAGAGAGTGACACTGATCATGGCCAGAGCGTCATCCAGGATACAAAAATCCCAAGTTTTATGCCCCTTTGAGTTTGTGGAATATCCTTGACTGAAGATGTTCTGCGCCAGCCACGCTGCATTTTCCTCATGGGTGGAAGAAGAACGCTTTGGGTCATTTCTCCCCTTCTAAATTAGGGTCTGTCAGTGCCTCAAAGCTGCGAGCAGCCCTGAAAGCTTTGAGAGCAAGTCTGGAGTGTTGCTGAAGTCGCTGTGGCCCGGCATAGGCAGAGAGGCCTGGGTGGGACTGCAGAACATCAGTATCTGGGATTTTAAAAGCACTCTCTAGCCGATAAGCAAACATTCACGCATGTGAACAGTCCCACTAATGAAAGAATTACTCACATGCAGAAGTGTTTGCAGGATGAGGCCAAATAGCTTCACAAAACTTGTACTTAGTAGCCTCCTTCAGACTGAAAAGAAACAATGGTTTGGATTTCCCCAAATACACAAAATTCACTTCAAGAGTTATGAAAATTGGAATTACACAAAGAATTTGCCCTCAGCCTTAAGTTAAAAGTGTTTTCCCCATGAAAATAAGGCTCACAGAACAATGAGGAACCTAATTATTTCCATCTAATAAGTGGGACAGAAGAAATAAGGAGTAATCTACATATCCAATAGACCTGCTTATTCTGCAGTTTCCTTACTCAACATTTATATATAACAAAACATTCACTCAACTCTTGTAGCCAGTAAAGAACAAAGCAAACTGTTCCCCAACCGCTCTGCAGTGCTCAGGATTTGGCACAGGCAATAACTCTCATTATTCTTCTGTTGCAATCAGCCAAATCCATTTTCTCAAGCTCTGTTGCTTGTAACAGACCTGGAGCAGCCCCACAGCTGAGCTCAGCAGAGCTTTGCCACTCACAGTGGAACCACCTTTATTTACATCAGCTAGAAAACTGCTTTGTTACCTCTGACAGCAAAAATATTCTAGGGCAGGAAGCAGTAGTTGGGTGTGTTTGGCTACATTTCACCACTTTTCCTCTACTAAATGACCATCTGCCCTCTACTGGTAAGCAGTATTAGGAGATTTTTTCAAGACTTTGCCATTCAAGGTCACTTAAAACCTTACCTGAGGTTGTTTTGGTGTTTGCTGAAGAGACGAGACTAGTGAGATTGAGAACTTCCCCTGGCGTAAGAATAAATGGTGAGGTGAGAGTCACAGTGTTGGTGATGGGATTTGTTCTCTCTGGATGAGTATTTACCTGGTTCTGCATTGCTTCCTAGGAAAGAGTGGGGTTGGGCAGACATTTGTCATGCTTTCTATGGTAAGCAATGGTATTTAGCATCCTTGAAACATCTGAGAGACAGATTATTTCTCTCTGCAATGCATCAGGGACACCAGTGCAAAAGCTGTGACAAAACTGCCACCTAAACTTGGCAACTTACACTACGACCGCACAAGATCTGTGGTAGTAAACCCTATCACCCACTGAGTCCTAATAGGCATGGACTAATTGATGTAGAAATAAAACAAACCTCATCCACCTCCATATTTCTGGTTCTCTCTGCAAACAGAGAACGATCCCATCAGACACAACAGGATCCCTCTCACTCTAGCGCAGATACAGCTGTGGGCCAGAGAATTACCAACAAGTTTCTCCCTCCTCAACCTACCTGTAGCATTACCAGAGTCTCTGGATTGTTCTTGTCCAAAGCAATATCAAAAGCTGATTTATCAAACTTGCTGAAAGCATGGACATCAGCTCCGTATTTGAGCAGCAGCTCTACGACGTCTCGGTGGTTGTGCTCTGTTGCCCAGTGCAAAGCAGTCATTTTTAGCATGTCCTTGGCATTTACATCAGCCCCGTTCTGAAAGAAATAAGCGTTACTTGTCTGCGCGCTGTCTCCTCTCAATGTCTTAAAGGTAGTGCCTGCACTAGCATTTGAACAGGGACATCAACACTGAACTCCAAGGGTGATTTAGACCAGCCTTAAAGTGATACCTAATTTGCTATACTTACCCTAATTAGCAGTTCTACAATATGAGTGTGTCCGTCAGCTGCAGCCATATGTAGTGGTGTCCGGTCCACTTTTGTTCGGGCATCTCTGCTAACACCAGCTCGAAGCAGCACTTCTGCTGTCGAATAGTGGCCGTACTGGGCAGCGAGGTGAAGAGGCGACGTCCCAAGCTGTGTGTTAATTTAGAAGAGTTACTGTCTGTTCACAGCAAAAGAGGACAGGCACAGTAATCACCACGCGTATATCCAGCAGTAATTAAAATGACAAAGCTTCTGGAATAAATTAATTTTTTTTCTCCACTTAGAAATAGGGGGCTGCACATCCAATAATTTTCCCAGCAAACCTCAAATTTTCTAGGAATCTTTACGTTATCTGGTAACTTGAAGATCAAACATGCTTTTAATTTCTCCACTGTGCCACCCCTTCATCACTGAGCCTCTTTTCCAAACCACAGCAGGACACCTCTGCCATTTCAATATCATGACAAATAATCTCACCACTGGTCAGAAAAGGGCAGTATTACAATATTACTAGGCTCTGCTACCTCTCGATACAGTTAATTCCTTCATCTCGCAAAGTTATGAATGAACACACTGGTAAGTTAGGAAATGATGACAACTGGTGATGGAAAATGGCTACCAATGACTTGTTTGTTCCTTGTTTATCCAACTGTTATTCTTCAGTTTCATTAAAGCTTTTATTTCCTTTCCAACTCGGGATGGGCTGGTTTGTTTTCAGGGTTTTAAGGGAACAAAAAAACCACCCCAAAGATGAGTTTCTCGACTGAGAAAATTTAAACAATTAAATAAAGCATTCTTAAAAGAACTTCCTATTACTGACAGGTTTAACAGTTCTTCTAATTTGACTTGACTCATCATTTATCTCAGCTGTTGGGAACTGAACGTCTTAAAGCATCAAACCCTACATACACTGCTGGCCGGGGCAGCATGGCACTTGTGATTTAGCTCTCGTGGATTAGGCAGAGATCAATCTTTACACAAACATCAACTCACCTTTGCCTGAGGAAAGTCTTGGTTTTTAAAGTGCTTTATCTGGAATCTGCTCTGCCACAGAAATCCAGAGAGGCATTTTCTGTCAATGCACACTCTGGTTTTACTGCTCCAATTTCCATTTGTATCCTTTAGGTTCAGCCCTAAAGAGTGCAGGCAACCCATTTCGCACAGAAAACCAACGTCTATCGCCCCGACGTACCCAGTCAGTGGTGAAGGGAGCACCGCTTGCCATCAGCTTTCGCACTTCGTCATCTTCGCCTTTGCGAGCTGCTTCTAGCAACCTCTTCCCTAGGTCCACTAAGGACATCTTCATACATGGGAACAAGTATTTGCCGAAAGCTGCTTTAAAAGCAAGAGAGAAAACAAACAGACAAAAAGCAGTGAGGCAGAGACATTTTAAAAGTGCTGTACAACTACAGCCCATCTGAACACACCATCTTCCCATACAGAACTAGACCCAACACGATCAATAAACAGGCATAAATATTTATCATATTTTTCAGTTCCATGCCCTGAAACATCAAGAGAAGGCAGCACATGGGTTCAGCAAACAGGTCAGACACCACAAGCCTCCAGAGCTCCTGCAAAATCCTGCTTACCTCAACAGCACCTTGCACGGACACAAAGACTTGCCCATGTGGATCCAGTTCCAAGAGCAGAACCTGTAAATGCAACGGCAAAGGTGTTCACAACATCATTTGATTTTTAAAGCACTTCAGGAACATGATTTAATCTCTGAGACACTCTCTGACCCCAGCTCTAGCAACTAAGCATGGGGGAACTATCCCTGTTCTTTGCTGGTAGAGGATAAAACAAACCTTGGTAACTTCAGTGTCTTGTTCAAGGTCATAAAAGGAGCAGAACCCAAAAGCTGTGCTCAACGTACTGGACAACAGTGTCTCTATTCCAAGCTACACAAAGCATAGCATAATTACGGCAATAGTGAACTATAGCATTTTTCTCAACGATAGGGTTACGCTGGTAGGCCAGTCCTATCAAAGCCTGACTTCAAGTCTATCCATTAACTCATGTAGAATGTTCAGTAAGTGGCTACAAACAAACGTCTGTGCAAATGAGCACTGTGCCACCCAGCAGAACAGTGACTCCAACAGCACTGAGGCCCTCGACTGATTTTTTTTCCTTCAATTACAGTTCTATGAAATAGTTGGAAAGCTCTATTTCCTTCTTATTCTTTCAAGAGAAACATCCCACCCTCTCCTCAGTGACCAACAGAACCGGCTGAGTAGCACAAGGCCTTTAAAGTAAAGCCAAACAGCAAACCTCAGCAGGACACACTACCCACATCATCTCCCTCCACAAACACATGTCACTTTATAAAACTATTCTGCACATGTAGCTTTTTCCGAGCATGCAGTTAGTTATGTGCAACACCTGAAGCTTGGAAGTCAAGAGCCCAGAGCAGTTACTCAGTTTACACTGCAATCAGGACCTTTGATGCATTTACAATGCGTGTGTGTGACTACCACAACCCCTCTGCCCTTCAGGACTTTATAGAGTTTGGGGTTTTTTTCCCCTTTCTCACTTCTTGTAGGAAAGAGAATATTTCTTAAATGTTCATTCTCATCGCCCACGCTGAAAACATTTGCGTGTTTTCTGGGCATGAGTAGTTGCACTGAACTCTGCGTTCACAAAGTTAACCACCAGCTTACATATTTGCAAGACTGGAGTTCACCACTCCGTGTGCGTTTGCAAAAGAAAGGAGAAGCTGGGCCATTAACAAAAAACATCAGTTTCTCTGCTCATATTAAACTGAACCTTTGACACTTATTATTTGGAGGCCTCTCCTTGCATTCCTGCTCTCTTCCCAGCTGCACGCTTTCAGGGAGGATTTAAGTCTGAGGCTCCTTTTTTTTTTTTTTTTTTAAAGTTATTTACAGCATTCGCAGCTTGGATTACTATTGACAAACTCCTCCACCTCCCCTTCGCCGCATTTCAGAAGTAAAAGCGAAGAGCACGCTTCTCAAAAACCCAACCCCCCCACCCATGAGCAGCCGGTGGGGGTGCCAGCTCTGCAGACATGCCTCAAGACACCGCCACCCCCACCCCAAAAAACCCCTCCCGAGCCCCCCTCCTTGTAGCATATAGGAGCCCATTTCCCCTCCCCGGTCGAGGA
>NW_010972629.1:156011-162758 GCF_000737465.1 Haliaeetus leucocephalus
AAGCAACTCCGGCAGGCGGCCGCGGAAGGATACTACTTCGGTAACAAAAGAGTCCCTCGCCGCTGTCGGCGGAGGAAAGGTGGCTTAGACTTCCCCACGCTCGGTCGCAGAGGGCATGGGGCGGCATTAGGGAATTTCTCCTTCTTTTCCCCAGCTCCCTGCCCGCCCAGGGGCCTGGAGGAGGGCAGCGAGCAACGGGGGAGCCCTAAAAAGGGAGTATTTTCTCTAGCGGAAGGATATACCAAGAGACGGCTGACACTAGAGCGGATGCGTGTGATGCGCCCCTGCAGTTAGTTCCGGCAGAGGCGTTTAGGCGCCAACTATAAAAGGGCGGTGGCATCTCCCTGAGGCAGGGTGGTTGGTTTTCGTGGCTTGTAGGGGTTTTGGTCCTTCGGTACGTCTGTGTCTATAAATACATGTATATGGGTACAGTCTGTGTGTCTCTGTCTCCTCTGAGTGCCTTCTTGTCTAGGAGTGGGCTTCCCTCAAGAAAGGGTGCCCAAGCCCTTACGTGGTGCGTTGCCCCCTTAGGCACCCCTAATGTGTTACAAATGCCTGTTTTGGGGTAAATGTGAAACCCTGGGGCCTCCTTCCTCTCTGGGGCTCCTCTGAGACGTTTTCCTGTGGGGCTTGGAAAAGCTGAAGTTTAAATAATACCCTTAATGTTCTTAGAATAATCCCTTAGGTTTAGTTCTTCCACACTTAGACTCTGCAGTGGTTGCAGAGACACATGGGTATGTGTTCTCATGTCAGTTCTCAGGTCACCGTAGAAAGATTTAAAACAATTTAATGGCACATTACAGGAAGAATTTGATGCCAGTCTACATGGATTTTTTAAGTGTCCACAGGAATGAGTATGTTTTTAAATAATTTTATTTAAAGCTTCATAATAAATACTTCTGTGGGTTTTCCCAGCTGGGAACACAGAAATCAAACAGCTCTGCATAGGAAAGTTTACATTTTTCACCTCTGGTTTTACGTTGGTAGTTCAAAGTCAGCAGGCTGGGTCATTTCTGAAGATTACAGGAGAGCTGTGCTCCCTTTTCATAATGGAGTGCAGATTTTCCCAATATTTGCCTCTTTTTTTGGGGCACCTTTTAAGTGCTGCCTCAGCCTCCCCCCAGCCATGTCCCCCCTCCAACTCTTAGGACAGATTTGGGATGTTCCACATCACCCCAATCAAACCCCAAAAAATCACATTCAAGAAGACAAACTAGTCGTGTTCACTCTCCCAGAAAAAAAACATGGGGAAAAAAATGTTTAAAAGCCAAAAATGATTCAGGGTTGGGGTTTTTTCCTCCCCATTTTGAGATGATGCTCAGAAATAAACCTCAGCCTGTGGAGAGCGCAGGTGAAAACCTCTTCGAGGAAAATGCAAGGCTTCCACTTGAGTGAATGCAGCATTTTTTTGTTTGTTTGTTTTGTTATATTTAAAGGAGTTGATTAATTGAGTGGGGAACCAGAAATGTTTTCATTTCAGGGTAAGATCAAACTAAATTCTCCATCTTATCTTTCAGCTCAGCCCCCATTACCCATATAGACCCCATGATGTATCCAGCCTCTGTCCCAGTTGGGAGTCACACATGGGATAAAGCACGTAAGGGATAAAAAAGCGAGAGAAAAATCAAATTTTGGGCAGTGAACATCCAGCCTTGACCCCATCAAGCAAGGTCAGAACATTTCTATGTGTATTTACCCTCCTGGCCATCATTTCTCCTGCTTGGGCTCAAGCCACAGGGCTCAAAGAGATTATTTCTTTCAAGAAAGAGGTTTGTGCTCCTGTCCCGGGCACATCCCTGCCTCTTCCACCTTGCATTCCCGAGGGGAAGGTTAAGGAGCAAAGCGTCTTTTGGAGAAACTGGGCCAGAGGAGCACAGAGGGTCTCTGTGTCCCTGGGAGAGGAGCAGGGACGATGCTGTCTGCAAAGCAAAGATGATTCCCATCAGTTCTGTGCTGCTCCCTTTGCACAAATTAGTTTCTTAAAAAAGCACATGAGAAATGAGCTCAAACGCTTGTCCTAGAGCACGGGGATGCCCACGGTCACACAGCCATAGGGTGCGGGGTGGTGGCAGAAACCCCCCAGCATCTCCCACACCCACTGGCATGTGGACCTGGGGCAATGGGGTGGCTGTTTCTGCCCCCTCCCCTCATATTTCCACTGTTAACCCCTGCTTGCACCATTGTGGTGTTTCCAGCGCTACTGCAAGAAGGGAAGAAAAGAGGGGGAAGCTGGAGAGAGGTTGAAGCTTTGCGGGGAGCCCATCAGCATCAGGGCAAGGGTGAACTGCTGAGTTAATTAGTGATGCCAAAAACTGCCTGAAAACACAAAAAACAACCTCCAAACCGACAACAAAACCAAATCCTCACATGCCTAGCAGAGAAGGAGAGGGCAGGGGGGTGAGGAAGCGCAGAAAGGAAGGCTTCAAATTAGATCGAAATCTAAAGAGCTAATGCTGGCAATAGGAGCTCTCCAGAAATTAAAGCTGTTGAACTGCAGCAGACTGTCCTCTTCTTTGGAGATGTCCTGGCTGACCTGATCCTGCTTGCCAGCGAGCTTGCCCAGCCCTCCTTTGGGTTTGTAGAGGGCCACGTCACTAAGCCCTAGCACCTCCAGCTCCGCCACATCCAGCCGTGGGATCGGCATCCTCCAGTAGATGAAGGAATCGTACTGGCTGCTGATGGTGTCCAGCATTTTCGGGCTGTGAAGGTGAAGGGGGAGAGGGGAGAGAAGAGGAGGAGAAACACTCTACCAAAGGCACAGGAGTTGCCCCAAAGCAGCCGAAACTCTCAGGCGTTGCCGTATTGACCAAATTCTACAGGATACCCCCCCAAAAAAACAATCGATGGGGCAGGAGAACATGGTGTCATGGAGGTTTGACTATAGGGTCGGTCTAAATGCACACTTGAGCCCTACAACTAGTCTTATCCATGGCTTTGGTCACAGCCCTTCTCTGAGCTCTAATTTGGAGGGGTGTGCAATGGGACTTGTCACCTCATGCCTCAGTTTCCCCATCCGCACAAAGGGGATCGTGGAAAGGAAGGCCAGGGTGGGGGCTAGCCCCTTCCCAACTGCATCTCCCGACATCCATCCTGGGCAGCTTGATGTCTGTGGGGTGGCATCAGTGGGGAGCAGAGACGGGCTGTCCCCGACATCCCGCTCTGCCTGGAGGGACAGGAACTGGGATCCAAATGAACCCTTTTCCCACCAAATCATGCAGAAGGGTCTCACCCTTTCCCTGTGCCAAGCCCCCCATGGAGCGGGAAGCGAAAGGGGGTCCCTGCGCATCCCCCCACCACCCACAGAGCCCACGCTGTCCCCTCCCTCCCCAGCCTGCATGGCATTTCACTGCCCCAGGGGACCACAACCGAACCCTCTAGAAAGGGCTGGAAGAAGCATCGCTCGGCATTGCCATCGCACCCCACCCACCCTGCTGGTGCCGGCTGTGTGCCCACCATCCTGCCGTGCCATGCCATCCTGCTATTCCATGCTGCTGTTCCATGCCGCAGAGCCCCTCCCGCAACCCCACCCGGATCCACGGAGAATTGGGAAAGAGCGGGAGGAGATGTGGTTCAGCTTTTTCTCCGGCACGGCACGGCCTGAGCTGAGTCACTGCCACGCTGACTTGCTTTTCCCTGGCAGAATTATGTCATGCACCTCTGCACATTTGACAACAGAGGTGGGGAAAAAATAAAATCAACTGACGGACCCAAAATATCCTCCTTTCCCCACCGATTCCCCGGTTTTAAGCCCTGGGAATTGGAATCCTAAAGGATGATTCAGACATACCTTGAATCACACCCTCTCTCACTCCCGGTCTGTGCGATGAGGGGTGACCAGCTGCTAAATTTAAGATTCCCGATGTAACTCAGAGGCTATGAAAGGCTCCTGTGTCACACCCCCCCCGGGGAAATTGAGCCATGGTGCTTTGAAATAGCTTCCTCTCTGGGGATGTATCCCTGGGTATCTTTCTGCACAGCAGCAGTGAGTTATTTAATGCTGATGGCTGTTGCGGACAATGGATTTTAAAGCTTCAAAGGGGGGAAAAGGGAGTTTAGTGACATGAAATAAAAAATTCAAATATCCAGAAAAGGCAATTGATGCGGGGAAAAAATACCCTCCTGCGTTGCCTGTCACCCCCAAGAAAGAGCATCTCCCCTTGGATCGGTGTGGTCCGCTTGTCCCTTGGGGGCAAAAATATCTTAATCTGATTAATCCCTGCTGGTTGCTGCTCACCCCCCCCCCCAAAATCCTGGGGTGCCAATGCCTCCCTCCACCCAAGTCTTTTCCAAAATAAAGCATCCTCTTGCTTCTCATCCCCCTCAGCCTGCATCCCACCATCCCTTACCTGTCGAGGATGGATGGATGGGCTCGATGCCGGCCAGGCTCTTTGTGCTGGGAAGCCGCGGGTGTCGCAGCGTCGCTTTTGTCTGCTGGCGCGTCTGGGTCTGCAATGCAGCCCCTCGAAGCCGCCCGATGAATTCCCCTTCGTCGGAGCGGGGGGTGGGAGATGACAGGCAGATGAGTCAGCAGCTCCCACCCGCGCCAGGGAGGGGGAGGACGGCCGACGTGGACGTGCAGGAGGGGATCCTGCGCACTGGACCCCCAAGATGGGGATATATTAAACCTACAGAGGATGGGAGATTTTCTGCAGCGGTTCCCGATTCACTCCTGAAGGCTGCAGCTCACGATCTGGGGGGATAATGGATCATTTTCAGCCTCCAAGGAGCTGGCAAACGTTTCTTTTTACCTGCAGGCAAAGAAATAGGGTGCTGTGGTACCCCCAAACTTTGGGCCGGAGGAGGACTCTTTGCAAATCAAGCGCAGGGAGGTTTGGTGCATAAAAACCCAGATAAGGGTTTTTTTTGCAGCGTTGCTGAATCTGGAGGTGTTTGGTCCTGATGCTGCATGGCAAAAATATCTTGGCTTTGTGTTTGAAGCCAGATGTGGAGCTAGAAATAGGAGGGAGACACCCAAAGCCGACATCACTGCCAGGGCTGGGAGAAGGGCTGCTTTGAACCAAGGGATGGGGGGCACCTTGTGCAGCCCTGCTACCCCCTGCTCCCCACCACAGCACCCGTGGGCACTGGGCCATGACCACAGCCCCTGCGCTGATGTGGTGTCGGAGGGATGGGGATCCCAGGCAGCAGGACAGCAAAGAAAACCCCAGTGCAACCCCTCCGACCTGTGAATCTCCCTGCCCTGGCCACTGCTGAGCCCTGAAACACCCTTTTTGGGGGGGCACAGGCCGTATCCACACACCTGAGAGGCTGAGAGCAGCCCTCGCCCTCCTCTCCTCTGGGCTTTGCCTGGGATCAACATTCCTTTGGGATTTAGTTTTTTTTTTCTCATTTTTACTCTCCATTCCCTGTGTGCTGCTCTTTTCAGCTGGTGCCAAGTCCTTTTGCCAGTGCTCGGCTTTCAGCTGGGCTATTTCTGCCTCCTCCTCCTCCTCCTTCTCCTCCTCCTCTCCCTGCTGCTGCCATGAGCCAAGAGGATCCCATGTCCGCTGCTCCTAAATAGACCCGGTCTCAGCTCGGCCCCGCCAGTGCCTGGTGCGGGGAAAATGCCAACCAGAGGCCCGGCAAAGGATGCTGATCCCTCCAGGGGGTCAAGCTGCTGTGGTTTTGGGGATCCCAAGGCCATGGGGTGCGGCTTGGCTGGGCAGCCCTGTGGGGAGCTGGATGTGACCCATCCCCCTGCCCAATCCCTTCACTTCGGGGTGTCACCTACTGAAGGGGGTGGCTCACGTGTGACAACCCAAACCTATGACGTCCCTCCCTGAGAGGAGAAGGGACTTGGGGCCAAATCCCATGGGTGAAGATGGGGGAGGTGGTGATGTGGGGTCCCTCTGCACCGCAGGGACCGAAATCTCTTCACTGCAGCGGCTTTGGACCTGGTGGTTTCAGGAGGGCTGCTCAGACCCAGCAGACACATCGTTGGGGTGGGGGGGCTGTAGTGGGGGACAAGGTCCTCTGGCAGCACAAGAAGCAAAAAAAAAAAAAAAAAAAAAAAAGGGCTCTTCAGCTGAAACAAGGTCTCAAACACTCGGGGTATTATCAGCCAGGGCTGCCCCAACGGCTCAGGACAGGCGCAGGACAGACACCTGACTGAGCGGGGACAGTGCCGCCTTGTTTGGGATTTCTGGAGTGGGAGCAATGGGGATGGTTGGGATTTGGGGGCTGATGCAGGAAGGGACACTCTGGGGCTCACCCAGGGGTGTCCCCTGCCTGGGTCCCTCTGAGCGGGCTGGAGACCCCGGAGGTCCCAGTCCAGCTTGGCCAGTTGCTGGAGTTGTGGGATTTTGCCGGTGGCAGTGGTGGTGGCAGGACTATGGCGGGTGGCAGTGGCGGTGGTAGGGCCATGGCGGGTGTTAGTGGCGGTGGCAGGACCGCGGCGAGCGTTGTGCAAGCGGAAGGGCCCCGAGCTGGAAGTGGTGCAATGCTGCTTGACGCCGGCCACGGGGTGGTCTGGGGATTTCCACCCTTTCGGGTGCTTTGGTCCCCTGACACATCCATGGAAAAAGTGGGAATAAGACTCGGGAGCAAACGGGAGCATAACTGAGCCCTGGTGGGGACCCCCAGTCTTGCTGGGCACCCCCAGCCCTACCAGAACCCCTGGGACCTCCCCAGTGCTCCCAGAAACCCCAGCCATGCAGGGCCCTCCAACATTGCTGAGCCCCTGGACCCCCCAGCTGGGGACCCCCAGCCCTACCAGGACACCCCCCTTTGCTATGCCCGGGGACCCCC
>NW_010972629.1:163267-163585 GCF_000737465.1 Haliaeetus leucocephalus
GCCACGCCTGGCCGCTGCGAGCTGGGCACCGGGACCCCGCACCGGGACCCCGCACCCTGCGCTGGGGCAGGTAATGGAACCGCCACCGGGACCGGGACCGGTCCGAGGGGGTGCGACCCCGGGGAACGGCCCCTGAAAGCGCCGTGGAAAGGCGGGGAGGGTACGGGGGCGGCACCGGGACGGGAGGGGGGCGGCGGGAGGACCCCCTCGACAGACCCCTGGTCGGACGGGGGGAGTCCTGCCGGGACCCCCAACTCTGCTGGCACCCCCAACTCTGCTGGGACCTCCCCCGCCCCACAGGGACCCCCCCAGCCCTAC
>NW_010972629.1:163595-173453 GCF_000737465.1 Haliaeetus leucocephalus
GCCCTATCGAGTCCCCCCACCCTTGCCGGCACCCGGTGCCCCCAGGCTGGCAGCCACGTCTGACGCAAAGGGGGTTCTCCCCCCACTTTGCCACACCATCCCGGCCATTCGGGGCCCACAGCCAGGGGGGTCCCAGGGCTCTCACCCAGCACACTGCCCTCCCTTCCAAGCTTGGGGGGACCCCAGAGAGCACCCCTGGGGTGGGTGTACCCCAGTGCTGGGGGGCCTGGAGTGGCTCCCCCCAAACAGCCTCGCTTCTCTCCCCGGTCCCCCACCGGTGACGCAGAGCCGCCGAGCGGTGGTTTCCCAACAGGGAAGTCATTTTGTGTGTGCCGGCACGGGCCGCGCCATAAACCACCCTCCCTGGGGCCACCACGGGGCCAGGCCCCCTCCAACCAGGTGGGCTGAGACTGGATACAACTCATTGCAGGGGTGGGCAACCAGTGAGGGGGACGCGTGAGACCCCTACGGGGCAGGGGAACTGGGGCAGCAGCGGCCTGCGGGACCCGCTGCCAACAACTGCCTGGAACCGGGAGGTCGGCTGGATCCAGCCCCAGCCGTCACCCTTCGCTGGGCGTGAGGACGTGAGGCCCGGTGGGTGCTGGGGGGTGGTTTTGGGGGGAGGAAGGAGGGGTCCAAGCGGGGGGGTCGTGGCAGCTTGAACCCCTCTGGGTTTACATGGGGATTCACTGGTAGCTTGTACGAGGCTGAGCCCACTCCTGGGGCTCCCCATGGAGGCTCTTCCAGCACTCCGGGGACCAGTTGCAATGTCGAATTTGGGGGCTACCCCCGCCAAGGCGTTTCCGCCACGCTGCTGGATCGGCAGTGAGCCGGGGTGTTATGGCGGAGGCTGACTCCGGCAGCCTCATTTCCTAAGGAAATCAGGCTAAAAAAAAAAAGGCCGCCCCCCCCCCCCCACTCCACTCTGTCCGTCTGTCTGTCCGCAGCCCAGGGGAGAGGCCAAGTTTGGCCGGGGGGGGTGCCAGTGCGCGGGTCTGGCATGGGCATGGCCCCAGTTTACGCCACCCTGGACGTGTCACAACCTGCCTGTTCTCAGCAGCTGCGCTCGCCGGGCTGGTGGCTGGGAACTGGGGCCTGGCTGCCAGGGTGAGGGACAATGGGGGGCTCTGGGGGGGCTGCCTCGGTTGTGCCTCAAGTCTCCCTGCTGGGACCCAGGCCCAGGCTGGCACTGGGTGGGGGGACTGGGCACGGCTGGGCGCCCACTCTCCCTCAGTGCACTTACGCCAAGGGGATGGGCTGTGGGTGCTGTCCAGCCACAGGGTTGTTCCTGGGGGCAGCTGGGTCACCCTGGGGCCAGATCCTGCCTGCTGGCCCTGGCAAGGGGACAGCACCAAAGTGATGCAATCCCGTGGGGTCGGAGCATCCCTGGGCACCCAAGGAGGGTTTAGCACCCCATTTTGGGGTGCTGCTGGCCCCAGCACCCAGCAGCCGTGGCCACGGGCCCTGCTCCTCCCTGCCGCAGGCAGGAAGCGCCAGCCGGCTGCTGCAGACTTTGGACCCATCCGGCGTCGCCGGCGCAGGGGCAGAGGAAGGGAGTCTTCCTGTTTGCCGGCGCGGTGGGGTCCGGCACCCGTCTGCCGTGGAGGCTGAGCTCCAGCAAAACTTGGCCTTGCCTTGGCGCCACCACTAGCTGTCCCCCACCCCAGCGTGGGGACTCTCCGGCGACTGATATAGGGTTGTGCTCAGGCTGCGGCCCTTCGTGGGTGGGTGAGTGAGTTTTGTGTGCGCTGCTGGGTGCTTTTGCAGCGAAGGAGTTGTCTCTCCTTGGGGTGGGGAGGGTGAACCCCCCTGTTTCCACACCCCCCTTGGCTATCCCAGCCAGGGCCATGGGGTTTTGGGGTAGAATCCCGCCAGCCAGGCAGAACCCCTGTTTATTTCTCCCCCATCTGCTTTTCAAGCTGGAGCGGAAGAGCTCAGCCTCTGGCCCCTTTTCGGAAAGGCTGGGATATTTATAGCCGCCTGGCTCAGGGAGCTGGGATTTGCTATGGCCGCCTGCGTGCCCCCCCCATCCTGCCGCAGCATCCCTCAGCTGCGTCCTGCACGGGGGCAGGGGCCAGGGACAGATGGGGTCTCTGTGCGATGCCAGGGCCCACCCAGGGGTTTCTGTGCAATGCCTGCGGTCCCTCAGGGTCTCACTGTGATGCCTGGGGTCCCTCAGGGTCTCTGTGTGATGCCTGCGGTCCCTTGGGGGTGTCTTTGTGATGCCAGGGGTCACCCAGGGGTCTCTGGCTCCGTTTGGTCGATGGGACATGGATTTGGGGTCGATTTGGGGAGTCAGGACTGCAGGCATCACCCCTCCCTTCACACCCACAGCCGGCTGCTCCTCTCCACGCTGTGCCTCCCCGACCAGGTCCCCCCACCCATCCCTATGGAGTGACCCTGCGTGGGGGTCTTTGCACCGGCGCGGCTCCCCCCGGCAGCTGGCCCGGCACGGAGGGAAGCTGGCTGCCGCGAATATGAGCGACTTCTGGCACAAGTTGGGCTGCTGCGTCGTAGAGAAGCCACAGCCCGTGAGTAGCTTCAGCCTGGCCGTTTTGGGGAGGATTTGGGGTACTGGAGTCGTGGGCTCACCAGGGGCTGATGACCTTCATCTGCTTGCAGAAGAAGAGGAGGAGACGGATTGACCGCTCCATGATCGGCGAGCCCATGAACTTCATCCACCTGACACACATCGGCTCTGGCGACATGGCCGCAGGCGAAGGCCTGCCCATGGTACCCTACCCACGTGAACAGTTGGGGTGGTGGGTCACGGTTGGGTGGCGGGTGTCACTGTTGGGGTGCTGGGTCTCACAGTTGGGTGATAGGTGTTGCTTTTGGGGTGGTGGGTCTCAGGGTTGGGTGATGGGTGTCAGGGTGGGGTGAAGCGCCCTTATGTTTGGGGGACAGGTCTTACACTTGGGTGATGAGTCTCACAATGGTGATGACACATCTCTGCACCCTTCCCGCAGACCGGTGCCGTCCAGGAGATGAGGTCCAAGGGCGGACGGGAGCGACAGTGGAGCAACTCCCGGGTCTTGTAGTGTGTGAGTACACGGCCTTGTGAGCGGCTGTGGCAGCCCTGAGCACCCGCTGTCCTCCTCTGAGGCACCACCACTAATTAACACACCCAAACGAGCCACCACTTGTGTGGTTCCGTAACCCAGCCTCTTGGACTTTGCAGATTCCTGGCTTTTTCAGCCCAAACTTGAACTGCCTGATCCCCCAACTGGAGGAGAAGCCGACCTCGAGTGCTTGAACCCCGCGGTAATTTATGCAGAGTGATCCCCACCTGGCTCCCAGTGGCTTTTGGTCGTCATCCCCCTGGCAAATCCCTCCTTCCCAGAGGCATCGGGTTGGTGACGTGGGGAGGGAGCGGGGATGGCAGCCCCCACCTCATGCCCGACTGGCATTTCAGCCGAAAGGACGCAGCCACCCTCCCGAAGCGTGCCAGGAGCTGCCGGGCGCAGCCCAGATGTGCCAAATCCTCCCGGTTTTCCCTTTTTCCATGCCGGTGTCTCGCATGGGCCCCTCTTGGCACCAGGCCACAGTGCCTCGGTTTCCCCGTGGGATCGTGGTGAGGCCGGTCCTGGTGCGGAGGCTGATTTGGTGCCCTCCCAGACACGTGTAGAAGAGCAAAACCAGGATTAAACCCCGGTGCTTCAGTGTCTCAGCGGCAGCAGCTCAGCGCCAACACCACCAATGAGCCCGCGGTGTCTCCAGCCGGCATTTCCACCACCGGCAAACTGCCACCTTCCTTCTTTTTTAGTTTTTTTTTTTGTTTTTTTTTTTTTTTTTCCAGAGCTCAAAAAAAACAACTACACAGCCTCTGCCACCTCAGAGGCAGGACCACAGTGGGGTTACCTCTGCCCGGGATTGCCACTGGGGTTTCACCGGCACTGGCCGAGGCAGGACGGGGCCTGACCCGAGGAGGGACTCGGGCTCCCGAATTCGGGCGCGGGTGTATATAGTTTAAATAGCGCCGGGATTAAATATTAAATAGCACATGCCGGGCATCGCAACCAGGTGGCAGAGGCTTTCCCCTTCACCATGCTCCACGCCATGTGGGATGCTCCTGCACGGAGCTGGGCTCTTCCAGCCCCACAGCACGCTCGGCATTGGTAAGCAAGTGCCGATGCTTGATTAGGTTTTCCCTCCTCTGGGAAAAACAACCCTTGAAATAAAACCCTTGTGCTGGCCCAAGGAGCGTGTCCGCAAGCTGCCCGGGGCTCCTCGCCTCCCTCCTTTGCTACTAGGGCTGTCAAATTTGCCTGGAAAAGCCGAGACACCCCACACATGCTTGGCACTGTGCTCCCATCCACGTCCTTTATTCACCTGTGGGTGCTCAGGGACTGCTTTGGGCATGCTGAGACCCCCTGATGCCACTGCTTGTCCCTGTGTGTCCCTGTCACCGTATCACATCCCGGCTGCCATCCCAGCTTGGTTCCAGCCTATGGGGAGAGAAAAGCATCTGTGGCCGGCACCGCATGAACCCCCCCAGCCCCCAGCCCTGCAGAGGGGACTCACCGCCGGACGGGCTCGGGGACATGCGTGGGCTCCAAGGGGATGAGCTGGGAGAGCTCCCGAAGGCTGGCAGCGAACCGGACCTTGCCGCTGAAGGTGGGGCTGGGCGAGATGGGGGGACCGAGGCCCCCACAGCTCATTACACCCTTGTGTGATGGGGCCAGTTCACCAGGAGCTGGCATGGGAAGCCCCAGGGAGGAGGCGAACGTCCCTGTGTGAGGCCTTGCACGTGCGGGTGCGAGCAACCCTACCTGAGAAAGGGCCGGGAGAGCGTCACAAGCACCTTGATGTACCAGGTGGGGTGGACAATGATCACAGCCTGGAGGTTCTTCCGGAGCCTGGGAAGGACCGGGATGCTCCAGGGCTCACTGTGATCCTGGCACGCTCACTGCCACCCCTGCCCGGCATGCTCACTGGGAGCCCTTGCATGCTCACCGCCGATCCATAGCCTGGTAGCACCGTTTCATCCAGCCGAAGGAGGGGATCTGTCCCCGTGCTGCCGCCCCAGTCAGGCACACCAGGACGTAGCGGTCGGCCACCATCCTCTCCAGGGTGCCCACAATGTACCTGGAGGGACAGCCCGGCCTGTCAGCTTGGGGAAACTGAGGCATGGGGCATGTGGAAAGATCCCAGCCCGCCCAGGACCCCACCTGAGCAGGTTCTCCATCACGTAGCCGTACTGGGGGATGCTGTTGTCTGGGAGGTGGCAGGCAGCGAAAAGCAGGATGGCACCGAAGCCCTCACCATGGTACCCTGGCCAGAGTGGAGGGTGGCACAGCCAGCACCTATCGTCCCCTTCCGAAAACCCAGCTGGCTCAGGGAGGAGACCCAGGAGTCCCACCCCAGGCACCCAGCCCCGCGTTACCCCCATGGGTGAGGACCCCGCTGTAGGGCTCCACTGCGCTCAGATCCACACTCTCCTCTGGCTGCTTGTCCTCCATGTCTGGCACCCGCTGGCTGCCAGCCCCCTTGGCAAAGCTCCAGGTGTGCATCAGCTCCTCTGCGGGCAGCCGGTTAGCGTAGCACCAAGGGGGAGGAACCCGGGGGGTCCCCCGCGCCCCCACCCCAGCCGGGTCTCACCCTCCCACTCGAAGCTGTCGCTGCCCGAGGGCGTCTCCAGCGCATCCAGGTCGATGTCGATGCTGGCGTCCGGTGAGCGCTCAGTGCTCTCGGTCCACTCCAGCGCCGGCAGCCGCCTCCGCATGCGCTGCGGGGCACCGCCGGCCCCCGGGCACCCCTCCGGCAGGGGCCTGGCAGGGACAGAGCAGGGGGGTCAGTGGTACCTGGCGGGGGGTGGGGAGCGGGTTTGGGGGTGCCACTCCCATCACCCCCTTACCCAGGGAAGTCCTCGTCCTGCCACTCCTCACTCAGGTCCAGGCTGTCCCCAGTGGCCATCACCACGGCCATCCTTGTCCCTGTCACCTGCAAAGACACGCCAGCCCGGGCTCAGGGACCAGCTCCCCTGGGGCTCTCGCATCTCCCAGCAGCTCCACACCAAACTGCCCCCATTTCCCCTTTCTCCCCCCATTTCCAAACTGAAAGCTAATGCAAACGGGTGCACCCCAGCCACAGGGAGACAGCACGGATGCTCCCCGGGGACCCCCCATCGCAGTTCTGTTCAACCCTCTATGAGACTTCAGAGACTCCCGGCACTGCACCAGGGCTGCTTACCTCTCCGGGGAGCCTCTCACTCTGTGGCTGCCCACCAGTGAAGGGCTCCGGTGATGGCACTGGTGGCTCATCCAAACTGGTTTGGCTGCATTCACAGCTGGCAGAGGCCAGGGCTCATTGTGGCACAACCGGTTTCCTCCCGGCTGGGCTGGATTTGGAAGTTCGGTCACACTGAGCCCCCCCCACCCCGTTCATGCTACGGAGCCCCAAAATGCTCCTCTGACCCGGGGGGGTATTGGCAGGGGGGTTTGCACCCCTGGAAAAGAGGGGGTTCGACCCCCAGGATGCCTGCGGGGAGGGCGAGGGCCATGCTCGGCACCCCAAGGGTGAGCGGGGCATCGCAGGACCCATCCCGGAAGAAGAGTCGAGAGCCAAAAGTGGAAGAAAAGAGGGAAATTTAATCCTTGGAGCACATGGGTGACAGTCCTGGGCTGGCTGCGCATCCAGACCCACCATCCGGGGCCCCCCGCAGCCCCCTCCAAGGGAGGAAGAACAGCAAGAACTTGTTAACACCCCCAGGGCCTTCGTTAAGAGTGCTGCTCCAGCCCCGCTACCCGAGGGGTCCCAAAAAACACACCCTGGGGGACCAAACCTCAGTGGCGCCGTTGTGGTGGGGGGAGCCCATCGGAGGGGGGGGCAAATTGCAACGAGGACCCATCTCCAGCAGGGAGCCAAGCTCTAATGAAGGCAGCCGCCACCCCGCCATGCCTGGGCACCCTGCCGGGACCTGCCCAGGGACCCTACCTCCTCGTACAGCCCCCAAAAGCCGCTGGGCGCCTGTTCTCATTTCGGGGAGCTGGGGGGCTGCCCAGCAGCAATGCGGCTGACCCGCTCCAGGACATCCTGGGGGCAGAGGGGGGGCACGGCCTGTGCCAGTGGACATTCCTCCACCAGGCTGTTCATGGGGGTGGGCGGCAGGACCACCTCCTCCTCTGGCCCCCCGGCAGCTCCCGGCCCCCCCAGAGCTGCCCGCAGGATGGGCAGGACCTTCTTCCGCGATGCCAAAGTGTTGCCCTGGGCATAGGCACCCACACAGGACCAGGGGCTCGGGAGGGGCTGGAGGTGCAGGGACGGCGTCGTCGCCTCTTCCAGCGCCCGGCACACCTGTGAGGGAGGGAGTGTGGCTGCTGGAACCCCCCAGCACCCCCAAAATCGGGGGCTTTTGGGGCAAACCACAGCTGAAAACTGCCTGGCTCCTACCCCAGACCCCTGTGCTGTGGGGTGCCCAGTCCCCCCACTCACCATGCTGCGGAGGGTCTCACACCGGCTGTAGACCGCGAGCTGCCGGGAGGGCTCATTGCGCTCATTAAAAGAGATCGTCATGGCCACCAACCCTGTGTAGCCCCGAGCTTGGCAGAAAGCATCTAGGTCCTGCAGAAAGTCGGGCCGGCACAGGAAGGTCTGGATGGGGAGAGATGCTGGCATCACCCCAGTGTCCCCATTGTGCCACCCCCTGCCTCAGTTTCCCCCTCTGCTGAGCCTCACCTCCAAGTCCACGTAGATGGCGCTGACGGCGAGGACCAGCTCATCACTGGAGAGGACTTTGAGGTCCTTCCGTAGCATCTGCTCTGTCGTCAGCCCTGGGAGAGGAGAGGGGCCAAGTGTGAGCCCCAGGGACGCATCCTTGTCCCCAAGGAGAGGGGTCTGTCCCAGGACCCGCTCCCAGCCAGACCCTGGCGCGCAGACCTGAGACATCAAATTTGGCTGCTTGCAGGGCTTCAAAGATGGCATTGCGGGCCAGCAGCTCGGGGAACCTTGTCTCGAGCAGGGAGATGCATGCCACGTCCCTGGGCGTCACCTTGCCAGCAGCCGGGCTCAGGTTCACGCAGTCCAGCAAGATGGTGCCTGGGGGGAACAACCAGGGGCCATCAGTTGTCACCATCCCTGTCGGATGGGGCTCAGCAAGGGCCACCCGTCCTCACCATGCAGCAGCGCGGCCGTGGTTCTGTCCAGCACGCCTGGGGGACCTTGGGCGATCCGCTCCGTCACCAGTGTAGCACAGGAGCCCACCAGCTCTGCTGTCACCTGGCAGCCGGGAGCTCGGTCCCGTTCCAACGGCCGGTGATCAAGGACCTCCACCACAGCCTCTTCCAGGGCTGTGTCGGCGCTGGCGGGCGAGACGGGGAGGGTGAGACCCCCCGCACAGCCCTGGGGTGCAGCCGCAATGCATCACCCCCAGCAGAGCCTGGAAACCCCCTTTGTTCCTCTCCTCCTACCCTAAAAACACCCCGGAAAGGGAAAGGTTTTATCCACCCTGGGCCAAAATCAAGTGAGGAAAAAGCGAGACTTCTGGTAGGTGGCCCTGGTTGTCCCCATGTCCCCCCACCCCTGGCTCACCCGGGCAGGATGTGGTGATCGACCAGGGTCAGGGAGAGCAGCCCAGCGTGGTGTAGCCCCCCCAGGTCAATCTCATCCCGAAAGATGAGGGAGGTGGCAGGGATGCCCTGCTCCTGCAGCAGGAATGTTGTCTCCGTCCGGAGGGCAAAGTCGGCACGAGGGATGTTCAGGACCGGGATGAAGGCAGCTTTGGGAGCCGGGGAGGTCTGCGGCAGGGGGTGACAACTGGTGAGGCAGCCCCCAAGCCACCGTTTGTCCCCAAGCCAGCGGGCAAGCCTCACCTTCGCCAGGTAATAAGCCAGAGCCAGGGCCGAGACGGTGGAGTCCAGGTCACAGGCCTCGTTGCCCATCACCACGTGGATCTCCTGGTGACGCTGGACGTGCTCCTGCCAGGGCAGGAGGCATCAGGCACGGCAGTGGCAGTGATGCGTCCCCATCCTCCAAAGACCCCCAGGCCAGTCCCTTCCCCTTTGCTGCCCTCAAGGGGACAGGCCAATGTCCCCGGAGCCACTTGTTATGGATGTCACCCACAGATGCCACCCGCTGGCACTCATCTCCCAGCCGCCACTGGCAGTAAACTGCCTCCTGGCATCCCCGAGGTACCAACTGGCCCAGCGCTCTTGGGACGAGACCTGGCCGGGATCCATTTCTGGCACAAAAGCCTTACATTTTTGGGGCACATGCGCAAAACCGGACGTATCAGGGCCCTGGGAAAACTTGGCCACAAGCGACTGTGGCAGCAGGGACAAGGACCCTCCCGCCCTGGGGGACACCGTCACAGCCCTGGGACCCTTCAGTATTTTAATCCCAGTCCAAAGTGGTTTTTCCAGAGATGGTGAGTTTGGGGCTGGCTGTCCCCCAGAACATGACGTTTCACCCCTTTTTTTCTTGCCTGCAGCAGCAAGAAAAAAAATGTCACCCACGTCACCCCGCAAACTCCTGTCCCCAGCTGCTGGCACCCATCCCATCCCGCTCCAGGGAGCCGCCCTGTCTCCAGGCCCTTTTTTGGTGTCAATTATTTCATGCCATAACCCAGATTTGCTCATTTATTCAGTATAAGCCGAAGAAGTAAACAACTGAGAGCCGCCTACGGCGTAACCGCCAGTTGGGGAACCTGCACCCGTGTGCTGCAAGACAAGGGAAGAGGCTGCAGGGGTGGGGTGGGGGGCTGCTGGGGAGCCCCCAGCCGTGGAAATGGCTTGGGGTGTCCCCGGTGCCAGCTGTGCCACCCCAGCCTGGGCTGTCGTGGGGCTGAGGGGCAGCACACGACCAGGGGAGATGGGTGCACCCCACTCAGGGGCCTTGGTCCTCTGTGCACCCCACTCCCCC
>NW_010972629.1:174255-180955 GCF_000737465.1 Haliaeetus leucocephalus
GGCAGAGCCGCCGTGGCTGTCGTGGGTGCCATAGGCCCGTCAGTGGGTGAAATCGGGGGACTGGGGGGGGCACCCACTGCCCCCAACACCCCTCCTCCTGCCCAGCGCTAGGCCTCAAAACGGGAAAGAAACCAGAAAATCGGTGGTTTTCGGTGCCGCTGTCGGCCAGGCCTTGCCCAGAGAAGCCAGCGGCTCGGCCCGACACCTCAGCGTGCCGGACGGAACCGGTGGCGGGGCGGTGTAGCAGCGTTGCAGGCAGCTGCCTTCTCTCTCCACCCCTCCTCCTCCTCCTCCTCCTCCTCCTCCTCCTCTTCCTCCTCCTCCTCGCCCGGCAGTAAATCCGCCTTCTCGGCAGAGAGCCGGAGCGTGGGGTTCGGCGGCGGAGAGCAGGCCTCTGCCTGGCTGGGGAAAGAGCAGAGAAAGGAGGGAAAAAGAAGCGAAAAAGGAAAAAAGGAAGGGAAAAGGAGGAAAACGGGAGGGAGAAAGAAGGAAAAAGGAGGAAAAAAGGAGGAATAAAGAAGGGGGAAAGGAGGAAAACAGGAGGGGGAAAGAAGGAAGAAAGAAGGAAAAAGGAGGAATAAAGAGGAATAAAGGAGGAAAGGAGGAAAACCAGGAGGGGAAAAGAAGGAAAAAGGAGGAAAAAAGAAGGAAAAGGGAGTAAAAGAAGGAATAAAGAAGACTAAAGAAGGGAGAAAGGAGGAATAAAGAAGGGAAAAGGAGGAAAAAGGAGGAATAAAGAAGGAAAAGGAGAAAAAAGGAGGAAAGGAGGAAAAAAGAGGAATAAAGAAGGAAAAACAAGGAGAAAGAAGGAAAAAGGAGAAAAAAAGAAGGAAAAAGGAGGAAAAGAAGGAGGGAGTGGGGAAACGACAGCAGCAAAGCAGCTGCACAGTAAGAGGGGGTCGGGGGGCTGCTGGGGGTGAGGGGGGGTTGGGTGGGTGACCCCCCCCTCCCCGCCCTGGCAATGCCATAGGGCAAGGGTGACCCCGGGGTGGTGGGAGCGACGGTGGCATTTTGGGTTGTTTTGGGGCATTTTGGGGGCAGCGGAGGTGGGTTGAGTGGGACCCTGGGGTGACCCCCAGCCCCGCCGCAGGTTCGGCTGCTGATGTTTGGGCTGCCCCTGCTGCTGGGTGGGGAAACTGAGGCCGGGCGGCAACCCAGAGCCCTCGGCAGCCTTGTCCCACCCCAGCACCCCCCGGCCAGGGCTGGACTGGCTGCCTCCAGCCGGTTTTTCCAGCTCCCAGCACCTTGCCGGACGTCGATCCAGCATCTGGTGGGGCCGGTGTGGTGGGAGCGGCTGCGGTGGGTTTGGCTTGGCACCGGGCAGTGGGTTGGGGAGGTAGTGCCTGCTTCTCCTTGGTCACACTGCCGGCCTCTTGGTGGTCCTGTTTTTAAAAAGAATATTTATTTTATTTTATTTATAAAGAATATGTACATATTTATTATTTAGTTATGAAGACTATTTATTTATCCATCTACTTAACTATCAAAAATATTTATTGTTTACTTAATAATACTACTTATTTATTTACTTACCTATATGTCTATTTATCTATCAAGAATATTTGTTTATTAATTTCCATGCTATTTATTTCTAGAGATTATTTATTTATTTATTAAGAATATTGATTTATCTACTTGTCTATCAAAAATACTTGTTTGTTTATTTACTACTACTATTTATTTATCTATACATCTGTTTCATGAGAATATTTACTTGTTTATTTACCTCTGCACTACTTATTAATTAACTAATAAATAATAATAAATAAATAGACAGTTACCACTGGGCATCATCCCTTTCCTTTTCTTTCCCCCAAGACCCCTCTGCTCCAGCCCTAGAAGAAACGGGAATGGCTCGGAGGGCGCCAAGCCCCTTGATTTTCTCCTGGACTTTCGTCACCTCCCCAAAAAAAACCTTTCTCCCCCCAGTTTCCACCCTCCCTGGGTGTTTCCAACACTATTGCCTGCATCCCTCTCAGAACATCCCCAGCTCCCTTGGGAATACGGGGGGCTTCAAGAGGGTCACGTCTCATGGCTGTGAGCACAGCCTGTGCTGGGCGGGAGAAGGATTAGGGGCTAAGGAGATCTCCCAGTGAGCTGGCGTGCGTGGGTGGCCGTGTCGTGGCCGGGGGACTGTGCAGAGACCAGGCGGAAAACCGAGTCGAAGCTGGAGCAGCCACGCCTCTGCCTGCATCGAGTGTTTAAAAGCCAAATTTTCCAAATCTCTTGAGTATTTTGAAGCCAAATTTTCCAAATCTCTTGACTATTTAAAAGCTGAATTTTCCAAATCTGTCTGCAGGAGCATCTTCGCCGGGCTGAGTTTGCAGGAAAACCCTGGCGGAATCGCAGGACTCCGACCTCTCCCTCGTGCCGCCTTGGTTCCGTTGAACCCCTCAATTCTTCCCAGGTTGGTTTGGGTTTTTTCCTCTTTCTGTGCAAATGGGAGGCTGGTAAAATCTGCACGCATCCATGGCATTCAATTTTTTAACGGCAATGTAGAGGCATGAGCAGCCAATGTTTTATTTTTCATTATTTAAATGAATGTAAAGGGATGGGGGAGAAAAAAATCTGAGCTAAACAAGCCATACCTGGTAAACAAATTGGACTAATATATGTATTTTTTCTTGAAATACCCAAGTTTTACCTTCTAAGGGAGAGGTTTGTGATGTGGCTGTTCCTGGACGGACCCAAAGCGTTCCCAGGGGCCTGATCCGGAGCCGCTCGAGGCAGGACACCACGGTGAGGGTCCTGCTGCCACCTGCTCCAATGGAGCAGCCGCCCGAGCGGGAAGGGACGATCCTGGCCCCTTCCAGCGGTGAAGGGACCTGCCAGCTCCCCAAGGAGGCCGTCAGTGGGGAAGAAATGCCAGCTGGCAGCCGGGATAGCCCGGCACTGGATGGGCAAACTGCCATGCCACGCGGCGGGGAGGCGGACGTGCCTTCCAGCCCTGGCGTGGGGCAGCCAGGCTGTGCCTCACATCTCCCCTCCGATGAGCATCCGAGGGAAGATGCTCGGGAGAAGCAGCCCGCGGAGGGTGGGGGGTCCCTGCCAGGTGCCCCTGTGCCCAGCCTGGATGCCAGGGCGGTGGGGTTACCGGCTGAGCCCCCCCAAACCCGAACCCCCAGTCGGGACGCGGAGGCAGATTTTTATTGCGTGAAGTGGATTACCTGGAAAGGCGAGCGGACGCCTGTCATCATGCAGAGCGAGAACGGGCCCTGCCCGCTCCTGGCCATCATGAACATCCTCTTCTTGCAGTGGAAGGCAAGCAGGGTGCTGGGGGTGGGGGGGGATTTGGGGGGGCTGGTAAGGGGGGATTGGGCTCTGCTCCCCCTAGATCGCTAGGGGAAGGGGCCAGGGGATGGTCCCCAGCCTCTTGGTGCTTCCAGGTGAAGCTGCCCCCGCAGAAGGAGGTGATCACAGCTGAGGAGCTGATGGCACATTTGGGTGAGCTCCCCAGGGAACCCATCATCCCTGCCCTCCTGCTGGGATGTGCCGCGGTGTGCTGCCATTAACCAGGTCACGGGGGCCTGACTGCGTTGCCTTGTAGGGGATTGCATCTTGTCCACCCAACCCCGGGAGCCGTCGGAGGGGCTGCAGCTCAACTTCCAGCAGGTGAGGAGTGAGGTCGCCTGTCACCCAGCACAAAAATTGATCCCCCCCATCTCGGGGAGCACTGGTAGCCTTGGTCTGCAAGACTTGGGGTGCTGAACCCTTCCCCAGCAAGCCCCCCTTGTTTTTTCTCCCACCAGAACATCAATGACACCATGACGGTCCTCCCCAAGCTCTCGACAGGGTTGGATGTCAACGTGCGGTTCACGGGTGTCTCGGACTTTGAGTACACGCCCGAGTGCATTGTTTTCGACCTCCTCAACATCCCACTCTACCACGGCTGGCTGGTGGACCCCCAGGTGAGCTGGCCCCACGGCTGTCCTGCCGCCTGGCTGGTGGCTTGCATGGGTCCAGGAACACAAGGGAATGATCTGAGGCATGGTGAGACACTGGCACAGGTTGCCCAGAGAGAAACTGTGGATGTCCTGTCATTGGAAGTGTACAAGGTCGGGTTGGACGGGGCTTGGAGCAACCTGTTCGAGTGGGAGATGTCCCTACCCATGGCAGGAGGTTGGACGGGATGATCTTTGAAGGTCGCTTCAAACCCAAACCCTTCCGTGATGGGTCCTTCCCCATGGTGGAAGCTGCCAACGCAGCTTCTTGGATGTGCCTGTGGTGGAGCAGTGGTCCAGCTGGTTGGGGAAGGTTCAAACTGAACCATCCTCCTCTTGCCCTGGGCTGCTGTGGGGTGGAAGGGCAGGTCCTCGCAGTCCTGGTGCTCACCCCCCTGGCCCTTCCCCTCCCTGCAGAGCCCGGAGGTGATGCAAGCTGTGGGCAAGCTGAGCTACAACCAACTGGTGGAGAAGATCATCACCTGCAAACAGGCCAGCGACTCCAGCCTGGTGAGCGAAGGTAACCAACAGCCCCCCCTGCCGCCTGGCCGCCCGCCCCCCAAGGGCGGGGTGTGGACGCTCCGGCCCCGGTCCCACCCCACTCTCGCCCCAGGGCTGGTGGCAGAACAGTTCCTGGAGTCCACGGCCTCCCAATTGACCTACCATGGGCTTTGCGAGCTTACCACCACCGTCAGGGAGGGCGAGCTCAGCGTCTTCTTCCGCAACAACCACTTCAGCACCATGATAAAGCACAAGGTGCGGCTCCACCCCCTTCCCCACCTTCCTTCGAGCTGATGGACACCCCCCTCCGACACTGGCCGGAGCCAACTGTCCCCTCTCCCCTCTCTTCAGGGCCACCTCTACCTGCTGGTGACGGACCAGGGCTTCCTGCAGGAGGAGAGGGTGGTCTGGGAGAGCCTCCACAATGTGGATGGAGACAGCTGCTTCTGCGACACTGATTTTCATCTCAGCCACACTCCGGGTAAGGAGGGGGCCACTGCAGCCCCCCTGGACCACCGGCTCCAGCAGAGACAAGTGGACCAGGTAGGGGACAACCGATGGTGGCAGGGGACACTTGAGTCCCGTCCCAACTCTGGGGGATGCTGCAGGGTTTGGGCCTGCTGCGCTGAGCCCCCTCCCCCTCTTTCTTCCCCCCCCAGGATTACATGATTGCCCTGTCCCTGCAGCAGCAGCAGGGACAGGACCCGTCTGTGCTCAGTGACCTGGAGCTCGCCCACCAGCTGCAGCAGGAAGAGTATCATCATCATCATCATCATCAGCAGCAGCGGCAGCAGCAGGTCCCAGTGCAGGTAACTGTGTGCTCCCTACTGGGACTGCAGCGTGGGGTGTGGGTGCTTCTCACCCCCTCATGCCCCTGCTCCACCCCACCGGCCACTCCCTGGGAGGGTGGCAATGGCCCCCCTGGGGTGATGGGGGGGTTGCTGCGGGTCCTCCCACTCCCCAGCCCCCTTCTTTTGCCCCCAGGGCCGTGCGCAGCTGGGCAGCCGGCCAGCTGGAGAACGGAGACAGCGGCAGAAGCCAGACTTGGACTGCACCCTCCTATAGCACCCGGGGCCCGGCTCCCCATGGGGGGGCACCCGTGGGGGCCCTGCCTCATCCCCGCTGTGGCCCCCACCCCGGATCCCGGCCAGGCTGGGGCGTGTGGTGGGGTCCCTGCAGCCGGAGCCCCCCGACTCCTCACTCTCATCTGTCCTCCAGGGAGATCTCACAGGGGTCCCTGGGGACACGAGTGGGGGGGACACACACGCACGAGGGGGTATCCTTCCTTCTTCCCCACTGCCGGGACCACCCAAATCTTTCCAGTGGCCTTAACACATGGGGGGGCCCACCCGGGGGCGTCCCACCGGTCCCTGCTCTGAGACGCGGGGGGACACGCGTCTGGGGGGGGACACGCACCCCTGTGTCTGAAACGTGGCCTTAGCCTTTGGCAAATAAAGGACTTGTCCCCGCGCACACGTGTGCGGCTGCCTGGCACTGGTGGGGGCCACCACGCCCCACGAACACGCGGGTTTGGGGAGGGTTGGGGTGACGGGACCCTCCGAGGCCCACGGACATGCGGGTTCGGGCCCTGCCCGCCGTGGGGTGAAGCAGCGCGGCCGGCAGGGGGCGCTGCGCACCGGGATGGCCGCCAGCGGGGGGGGGCGTGTGGGGGGCGAGCGGGGTCTATAGGGGGTGTATAGGGGTGCATAGGGGATGTATAGAGGTGTATAGGGGGTGTATAGAGGTGTATAGGAGGTGTATGGGGGTGTATAGGGGATGTATAGGAGGTGTATGGGGGTGTATAGGGGATGTATGGGGGTGTACAGAGGTGTATAGGGATGTATAGAGGGTGTATAGGGGTGTATGGGGGTGTATAGAGGTGTATGGGGGCATATAGGGGGTGTCTAGGGGTGTGTAGGGGTGTACAGAGGTTTATGGAGGTGTATATGAGGTGCATAGAGGGTGTGTAGAGGTGTTTGGAGGTGTATACAGGTGTATAGGGGGTGTATGGAGGTGTATGGGGGTGTATAGAGATGTGTGGAGGTGCAGAGAGGTGTATAGGGGGTGAGCACGGGGTGTGCACAGGAGCGTCTATAGGGGCATATCGGCGGAGCTTAGGGATGAGCGTAGGGCGTGCCCATGGCTAGGTGTAGGGGCTGTATCGCGGGTATGGGGATGAGCACAGGGAGCGCCTGGGGGGTACAGAGAGGCAGCGTGGGGTGGGTCCGTCCGTCCGTCTCTCTTCCTCCTGCCCTCCG
>NW_010972629.1:180965-193247 GCF_000737465.1 Haliaeetus leucocephalus
GCTGGAGGGAGGCGGTGACCCCCCCGCCCGGCCCGCTGCGAGGCCCGGGCTCCGTCCCCACCGGGGCTGGGGTGCAGCCCCCCGCCGGGCGGGCCCCTGCCTCCTCCGGGTCTCTCCAGGCGGTGGTAACTCGGGACTCTCCCAACCGGCGAGGACACGACACCCCAGGAACCCCCGGTGCAGGGTCCTGGCTGGGATTCGGTGCCCAGTGATGCTCCTGGCCCCGGTTTTTCCTTCCATAACCTAAAAATGTCAGGATTTTCTCATTTTCTAGCAGGATCTCTCCTAAAATCCCCTCGGGGCGGTCCCGGCTGATGTTACCGGGCCCCCACCCCAGCTCGGCAGCACCCGGTTCCAGCTCCTCTCCCTCCCTGGCACATCAGCAGGGGCCCGGTGTCCTGGTTTCCCCTGGGGAGAAGATGCCGCTAACCCTGACCGGGGCCTCACCCCGAGTCCTCCCACGCGCCGCCAGGCTGCCCTGCCTGCTCTGCCCGTTACCTGCCCGCCTTCCGTTTGCGGCACGGCCATCCCATCCCGGTTAAGCGGGAATTGGGGCACGCTCCCGCCTTGGCTTGCGAAACCAGCCCCGGTGGTTCCTCTTTCCACCCTCCGCCGGAGCGAAGCCGGCTTGTCCTTCACCTAAATCTCTGCTCTGCATTGGGGACTTGCCTCCCAGGGGGCGGGGACCCCCCGTCGCCCCCGCCCCCCATCCCAGCCCCTTGGAGCCTGGGCTCAGCTCCCCACGGTGGGGAGGGGGAAACCGGCTTGTGCCCGATGCCAGGAGGTGCCAACGTGAAAGGGAAGGAAGAGCTGGGATGCGCTGACCCCACGGCAGGGGCGGCTTCCCCGCGCAGCAATGGTGACGGTGGCAGCGCTGGGCTGCTTCTCCCTCCCTGTGCCCGCTGTGGTGCCCGTCGGGAACCTTTTTAAGGCACAAAGGTGCTCATTGTGCCACCGGCAAATCCCTAATCCTGCACCGCACAGCTGCCTTGGTCTGGTTGACCAGCCAAGAGGTGGCAGTGGGCTCCGTGCCTCGGTTTCCCCCCGCTGGTGTTGGGCTGTGTGCCCGGGATCAGCCCTGGGATGCGGAGACAGCGCTTGGGAGAGAAACCGTGTCGGGGCTTCCCCCCCTCCTCTTTATCCCACCGTGATCCCGGGGTTGTGCCCGTCCCCGGCTGATGCCATGCCGTGCGATGCTGTCAGGGAACCAGGGTGGGGAAGTCCCGGAGACCGGGAACCCAGTTCCTCCCTCCCACCAGTGCCAAGGATCCATCCTGCCGGTTGGAAGCAAGAGCCAGCCTCGGTTAATCATCACCTGCTGACCTCTCCGCTGCAGGGAGCAAAGTCCCTCTCTGCTCGAGCTGAGCGCCCGGCCGCTCTGTGCGGCACGAGGGGGATTTCACCAATCTGCGGACCCTCCCCGGCGGGTGGCTGGGCTGGGGGCTCCGCCAGGAGCCGAGGTGGGGCTTGGGGCGCCGGGTCCAGCCAGGGCGTTGCAGACTGTGCTGGTGGCACTGGCCAGAGGGAGACATGACCAGCTGCAAGCAGGGACCCCTCCCCGATCCTCACTGGCCACAGCCCCTTCCTCACCACCGCCCTCTGTTTTCCTCCCCCGCCCCCAGCATGTTTCAGACCTTGTACAGCTATTTTTGGTGGGAACGGCTCTGGCTCCCAGCAAACCTCACCTGGGCCGACCTGGAGGACCGGGATGGACGAGTCTATGCCAAAGCCTCCGATCTCTACATCACCCTCCCCTTGGCCTTCCTCTTCCTCGTCATCCGGCACCTCTTTGAGACGTGAGTTCCTTCCCTGGCACGGGGGGGAACCCTGATCCAGCTCTCCCTGTGCCTCAGGGGCTGCGCGTGGGGCTGGGGACACACTATGATGAACCCCTGGATGTGTTACCCTGTCCTCAGCCTGGCTGGGGGGGGGTGGGGGTGGCTGTGGCACCCCAGGGGTCCACCTCCCACCCCAGACCACATTTAGGGCTGGGGACCTGCCCCCAGCAGCCCCTCACAAACCCGGCTTTGTGCATCCTCCGCTGCCCTTATCACGGCACAGTCGGCCACTGGCCCCGGCATTTAAGGAGCGATTTGTTGGGCAAACAATGGCGAGCCAAGGCCGGGAACAGACGGGGCTTTGTTGGGACAGTGGGAGAAGGGGGAGGCACCCTTCGCTGGGGTGGATACAGCCCTGCTGCTTTGTGGGGGGCTGGTCCCCCAACCCTGGGGTGACAGAGAGACCTGGGGGAAGTCCCCCATGGTAAAACCCACCTTGGAGAAGCAACAGTGGGATGGGGAAACTGAGGCACCGAGTGGCTGTGGGTCCCTGGGTGGCTTTGCTGGGGCCATATCAGCCAGGTGACGCAGAAATGGGGACATTTTCTGTCCTTCCACTCCTTCCCCAGGTACGTGGCCACCCCACTGGCTGGGCTACTGAATGTCAAGGAGAAGATCAGGTTAAAAGCCACCCCCAATGCCGTGCTGGAGAAATTTTATGCTGCCACCACCAAACACCCCAAGCAGGTGAGGGGAGGGGCGTACCCAAAAGGGGCTCATCGTGGCTGGGTTGGGGGGGCAAGCGGCAGAGCCAGGGCCCTGTGGCACTGTGGTGACATCCCTGTCGTCCCCCAGGCTGACGTGGAGATGCTTTCCAAGAAGAGCGGTTGCACGGTGCGGCAGGTGGAGCGCTGGTTTCGTCGCCGCCGCAACCAAGACCGGCCCAGCCTGCTCAAGAAGTTCAGGGAGGCCAGGTGAGACCCCTGCACCTGGTGTCACCGTCACCCTGCGGGCCATGTCCCTGAGTGGATGGGGCTGTGGGGGCACCCGCTCGGCCGGGAGCTGCCCTGGGAGGGGGGAATATGGAGCTGGTGGGTCCGTCCTTCTCCCTCCCTCGCCCCAGTGCCCATCTGAGGACCGTCTGCTTCCTTTTTCCAGTTGGCGATTCACGTTTTACCTTATTGCTTTCATTGCTGGCATGGCTGTCATAGTGGATGTAAGTATTGGCCCACCCCGCCCCCAGCGTGTGCCCGGCCCTGTTGACTCCCCCGGCCCTCTCTAACACCTCTCTGTCTCTCTCTCCTCCCTGCATACCACAGAAACCCTGGTTCTACGACCTCCGGGAGGTGTGGAAGGGATACCCCATCCAGGTGAGCGCCCGATCCTGTCCCAGCCACCATCTCATGGCCCTTCCTACCCCCAGGAGCTGCCTGGTTGATCAGAGATGGGAACTGGAGGCCCCGGGGGTGTGGGAGGGTCTCTGCAGGGTGGCACAGTGTCTCTGGCACCCATGTGGGTTTGGCTGATGCACGGAGAAGGGGTTTGCATGCCATGAGGTGCAGAAGGGTCCCCAGGACACCCATGGGTCTGGCTGGTGCCCACGGAAGGGGATCAAACCCGCCTAGGGCACATAGAGCATCCCTCCCAACCTGTCTCTTGGGTTTCAGAGCATGCTGCCCTCCCAGTACTGGTACTACATGATTGAGCTCTCCTTTTACTGGTCCCTGCTCTTCAGCATCGCCTCTGACGTCAAGCGCAAGGTGGGCTGTGATGGTGGGACTCTCTGGGGACAGGGATGGCAGACACGGGGACAGTTTTCTTCACCCTCATGGTGGGCATTAGGGACTGGTGGGCTAGGAGGATGTGGGGCCACGGAGGGGATCTTGGAGGCGAGAGGGATAGCGGGGGGCTGGGGGTCGGAGCTGGGCTGCTGTAACCCCCGGCTCCCCCTTTCCTGGGCACAGGACTTCAAAGAGCAAATCATCCACCATGTTGCCACCATCATCCTCATCAGCTTCTCCTGGTTCGCCAACTACATCCGTGCAGGGACGCTCATCATGGCCCTGCATGACTCGTCAGACTATCTGCTGGAGGTACGTCCCTCTCCGCACTGCCACGGCCATGTCTCGCATCCCCTCCCTGACTCGCCCCTTCTCTGCCCCCACAGTCCGCCAAGATGTTTAACTATGCCGGCTGGAGAAACACCTGCAACAACATCTTCATTGTCTTCGCCGCTGTCTTCATTGTCACCCGCCTTGTCATCCTGCCCTTTTGGTGAGTGCCAGTCGCCGGTGAATGGGTGGGGAAACTGTGGCACGGGTTGGGGAGACCCACTGGGGGTGGGGGTGCCGGTCCCTGCCCATAACAGAGCTGCTTCTCCTGGCAGGATCATGCACTGCACGGTGGTTTATCCGCTGGATCTCTACCCTGCCTTCTTTGGCTACTACTTTTTCAACTTCATGATGGTGGTGCTGCAGTCGCTGCACATCTTCTGGGCCTACCTCATCATCCGCATGGCCCAGAAGTTCATAACTGGAAAGGCAAGAGGGGGCCTGGGGATGGCTCGGGGCTCCCAATCCCACGGGGTGACGCTGGTGCAGGGTGAAGGGGCTGTATCCGGACCTGGCCGATGCGGCTCGGGGTGGATGGAGGGTGTGGGTCTGCCCCGGGAGTAAGGTGGAGGGTTTGCAGGGGAGACCCCCAAACCATGAAGCCGGAGTGCACTTGGCTCCCCAAGTCCTGGAGAGTCCTTGGCAGGGAGGAGACCTTAGTGGTTGCAATGGGGGAAACTGAGGCGTGGCAGGAAAATGGGGTGCCACTGACCAAGCCCCCTGGCTTTCCCTCTCCCGCCATAGGTGGTGGAGGACGAGAGGAGCGACCGTGAAGAGACGGACAACTCGGAGGAGGAGGAGGAGGCGGCGAAGAACGGGCCCCTCTCCAACGGCCACCCTGTCCTCAACAACAACCACCGCAAAACCGACTGAGTGCCCTCGCCCTGTCTCTGTGCTGGCAGGGGCGGCCGGGGGCCCCGCTGGAGGCCAAACCCGTGAGATGACAAATCCCACCAATGCCACCCTCACGTAGCGCCAAGGTCCCCGTTCCCTCCATCCTCTCCCCTCCCTAGTCCAGTGGAGCAAACTGGGACCCCAGAGAGCCCGTCTCAGCCCCCAGCCCCCTCTGTCACCTCCTCCGGAGAGGAGCCAGGGCTCTGGGGGTGGCAACGGTTGCTGCTTCTCCGCCTCACGCTCACCGTTGGTGCCCTTTCTGCCTTTCACCTGCTGCCTTAATCCACTGTGGTGCCCTGGGACAGGCAGAGCGAGGATGGCTCCCACCAGCATCCCTCTGGGATGGCTCATTCCCCTCCTCACAGCCCCCTCGGATCCGCTGTGGCTGGAGAGCTTGGCTCCAGTCCCTCACTGGGCTCCAGCCCTGCGTTATTCCCCCCTTTTCCTGACCATCCCCTCGCCAGAGGGGAGCGTGTCCTGCAGTGACCTCTTCAAACACCGGGAAAAAGCCTTTTCCCCGACCCCGTCCGGCTTCACTGCCGGCACCGAGTGAGGGAGGGCAGTGGAAAAGCCGAAAAGCTGGTGCAGTCCCTGCTCCGCTGCCCTCGGAGGGCTGGGAGGGAGGAGTGGATGAAGTCCTGGGTGTTTTAGTGGCTGAATATTGAGATGACACTATGGAAGCACGCGGGGGAAGGAAGCTGCGGGGTTTAGTCACTACTAGTGTCTCACGGAGAAGTTTAATCCCCTTATTTCTCTTCTGTAAATGGGTTTCAAGTCTCTCCCTCTCTGTGGCCTCTCCTGGTCCCTTCCCCAACTGTAACAGGACAAATTTGCATCTGATTTTTTTTTTTTGTTTCTATTTATTTGGAAGACAGAAGGAGCCAGACTTGGCTCTGCCTCCTGCATCCACCTGGGATGCAGCGAGTCCTCCCAGGGCGGAGGGATGGGGGAAAAGGACCATTAACCAATGTCAGACCAAAATGTGTTTTGTTGTTTTTGTTTTTTAAAAAAAATAAAAGGTTAAATATATTAAAAGTTTAAAAAAACTAATAAACTTCGGTATAAAAAATAAAGGGCTTGGGCATCTTCTGTGGCTGGCACAGTGGCCCTAGCCCCAGCGGGGGTTTGGGGGTCACTGCCCCCTTTCGTTTTCATTTAGGCAGTGCTAAAAAAGTGGCCAAATTGGAGAATTTTGATAATTCCCCCCCGAAAGCTCGCCATGTCTTCAAAAACCAGCCTGGAGTGTGGGCTTCAGCCACCTGAGGAGCCCTGGCCCCGCTGCCAGAGGAGCAGCTGCCCTCCTCGCCCTGCTAGGATGACAAAGCTGCTATTCAGGTGGATGCTGAGGATGGAACTGGAGCGCGCAGAGGCCCTAGAGAAGTTTTTAAGGGAAAAAAAAAAAAAGTTTTTTTAGCATGATAAAAAAAAACCTCCCTTGCGTGAGTGCTGTTGCATGGTTGGTTCGGGTGCCTGAGGGATGGGGGTGTGTGGTGGCTGGATCCTGCTTTTTGCTGCTCCAGCTCTCCCCCAGACCGGGGTTTTGCATTTCAGCTGGCGGGTGAGGGGAGATTTGATTCCAATTTGTAAAAAAAAAATCTGCCTCTTTTAGCCCCTGTTCCAGGGGTTTAGTGAAGTTTATGAGCCCTGCCCCCCCTGCTGCCAAAAAAAAAGCCAAACCCCAACGCTTGAAATCGTGCATTACTGCCAGGGAGGGGGGGGGAAAGAGCAAGTTTTACTTGTAGCGTCGCTGGTCGGTTTGTGCTGTGTCCAGCAGCCAGACCAGGCAGCAGCTCCACCCTCCCTGGCTGCCTGCAGCAGCTCTGCCCTTCCCTGCCCCCATCTGCAGGTGCCCAAATCAAGTTTGGTTTGATGGAGTCAAATTCAAGGCTGTCTCAAATGCAATTCAGTGCCATATTTTAAGGCAAACTCTGTATTTTGAGCCTATGGTTAGGTCCTAGGAGGGTGGGAGAAGGCAACTGCCATCAAATCTGCCTACTTAGCAAGGGAAGTTCAACCAGTTTCTCTTTAGTTTTAACAAGTGGAGGATTTTGTGAGTATTTGTTTTGCTAGAAGGAAGGAAAGGTGAAAATGCCTGTGGGACCCTGTTACCCTCCCTATGCCACTGCACATCTTAACCTGCCTGGGCCCATCTGCCTCTGGCAGTTTTCCTGCAAGCCCTGTGGAAACAAGGATGAAGGAAGTGGTTAAATCCTGCTCTTTCAGGGGTTTTTGCTGTGTCTGAAGTTCAGAGCATTTTTTTTAATAGAAAAACATACTTTATTGCTTTTTAACAATGAAAAGATTCTTTACAACATATCACAGTTGAAGACTGTTTTTTTTTTTCCCCCCACTTAAATTTATGTCACTGCTATAAGCCCAGTATGAGTAGACCAATCTGGATTTACCTCCACCACCCTCGCTCCCTCCCAGTCCTATCCCAAGGCTGCATGGACATCAACAGCTCAGTCCCAACTGTGAAGCACTTCCCTGGAGTCTTGGTGAAGTGCTTCCTGCTGGAAAACCGGCAGCAATGCCCAGGGCTTTGTGTCTTAAATTTGGTGGAGAGCTGGAAGAGAGCAGGAACAGCTGCTTGTCAAGGGCTCAGGTAGGTAACGGATTGGCTAATGGCCTTTCCAGCGGTGCTGAGGGAGAGAAGCAAAGCTCACAGCATCAGGTTTGGGCATCACCCCCCACCGCAGCCATCACACATGTGCCAGGTTACATTTCTGTTCTGTGTCCATCTGCCACTGTAATTTTCAAGTGACCAGGAGAACTCAAAGCCACTGTGCTCAGCTTCGTAACGGTTACTATTAAACAACCACCTCTTGGGAAGAAACTTTACCCTCACAAAGGGAAAATCAGCACCAAGCCTGTGGTCAAGAGGGATCCGGTAGAGCATCAGGTGGGTGGGCTCACAGCAGCCGCCCTCGGCACTCGACAGCCCCGCAGCAGCACAGCAGCTGTTTGCCTTCCACGCTGCCCACTTCGTAGTTGTAATCCCATGTCAGCTCTGTGCCAGCTCGTATCCTCCTGGGAAGTAAAAAAGAAAGCACAGGCTGGGAGAAGAGGCCATTGTGAAAAGGAAGATAAGCTGGCCCTCCTGCCTGCAGAGAGCAACGCTTACTTATGACCTCTCTGGACAGGGCAGCGCAGTCCAGCTTCCCCTGGGGCAAGGGTGGAGCAGCCAGCGCAGCTGCCTGTGGCTCCACAGCGAGCAAAGGGACAAAGTTCCCTGATGAATCACTCCCGCGGGGCTTCACAGAGGAGACGCCACACTCGCAGTGCCCAAGAGGCATGTGGCAGGGATTCACCACCGCCCCACAGTGCCTGCAAGGTTTGCGACTCGAACAAGCTGGGCAGCCGGCTGCTCCGTGCTTAGCTCTCCCCGGTGGAAAGGTCTAAAACTGGTGCAAATTGCACCAGAATCTCCAGCACAGAAGAGAGGTCCTCACCCAACTCATCTCCAAGCTTCTCCCCGCTCAGGCTGGTGTGAAACCAGGGACTGAGGTTACCAAGAATAGGAAACGCCCAGCCCGCACCAGTTGCGCAGCCCCGGACCAAGGAGCTGGGTCCAACCAAGCTCCGTGAATGGGCAGCCCTTCCCCAAGTGCACCAGGACTCACTTGCTGGCGAAGAAGGCGACCCAGGGGAAGCGGAGATCGTGCGTGTCCACAAAAACGTTCTGCACAAAGAGGTTAGGAATGCAGCTGTGCTGTAAGGGGAGCAGAGACAGACACAGTAAGCAAGTTCCTGCGTGGGGAGGGATGCAAACCAGCCAGCAATAAACACAAGCCTTTATGAACAAGGACCATTCCCGATTTGTCCGCTGCATCCAGCATAAGCCTGCTGAAACAGGACACACTCCCTCCCCTGCCTGCACAACCAGGGATGAGTCATAAGATCCATGCTCACAAAGGTAACGGTCACTGGAAGGACTGACTTAGCCATCATCCTGCTTACCACATGTCACGGGGCCAGAGCAGCTGCCCTATTTCAATCGGGGGGAGTGGATCATCCTCCCTGTCCTGCTCTTTTCCCCCTTTTTTTACTGTATTTATCTAGTCTTGGGGAAGAACAGGCCCACTGAACGGACAGGTCACCCCAAATATGTCCTTTTCTTCTCAGCTGCCGAGGGCCATTCCCCTTTCATCCCCTGCCAAGGGCAGTGACTCACGTTGAGGTATCGGCCCAGGTTCCCTTCCAGCTTGGCATCAATGATATAACAGGACTCCTCTCCGTCGTAGAATTGGCGGGTGGTTCTACGGACGGGTGCGCTCTCGCCCTTGTCGGCTGCTGCCATGTTGGTTGATTTGATGGCAATCCCGTGAGTGGATTTCAGGGCAAAGCCTCGGGTGGATTTCACTGCCACCTGCCTCTTCACAGGACCTGCCACAAGAGAGGAGCAAACACTGCCGTGTTCTCTCTGCATCTTCCAGGAGAGACCCCACAGTAGTGCTGCTGCCCCACGATGCTCTCTTCTTTCACACAGGGGTAATAAACCCCTTAGGGACACAGCTCAGATCTAAAATACCACCCTGGGATGGCTCCTGGGAATGTTCCAGCTCTCCGCTCCACCCAGCGAAGCCTGGAGACCCACCATAATAAGCCTCACAGCTGGTTTTTTTTTGATACCCACAAATCTCTAGTACTTGAGGACTGGGTTTTGCAGTTATGTCTCAAACAGCACTTGGGGAAGCTTCAGACCTTGGTCCTTAGGCAAAGCTCAGAGGTGCTTGGAGCAGGATGCACCATGTTCACAGCTGCTATGTCCTCATCAGCCCTTCTTGGTGGTTTCTGGCCAAAATTTCTTGCTGTACTTCTGTACTTTCCACCTTCAGCCCTTGTTCCTCCCCCAGCTGTCCTCACCTGACCCAGATGAGGGGTTTTTCTTGTCGTCCCCTTCCTCCTCCTCTGAGCCCGAGGAAATGGTCTGGATGTCATCACTGTCGTTGGTGGTGCCCTGGGCCTGCCCCACCACCGGCTGCCCGTTCTCCCCCTCACTGTCTGTGCTGCTTGACAGGGTCAGCACATCCTGCAGAAAGGCATTAACAGCTGCTGAGTGCAGCTTGAGTCAGGGGAGAGCATTGCTTCATCGCTCTCCAAGCGACATTCAGGGGTCCCTTTTTCCCCAGTAGTATTTTGCTCTCTTCTAGCAGAGGACCTCTGTCCCCCAGGAAGCCCTTTTGAAGTGGATCACACATGTGGACACTGCGATCAGACCTGGAACTGGACAGAAACCCCATCTCGCAGGCCAATGTCTGAAATAGCAGTGGGGTTTCAGGGGGCTGGTTAGTCCTGCAGCACCCAGACTGCCAGAGACTCATGAGCCTGCACCATTAGGTGCTCTGGGTTTCACAAGGAAGGGAGAAGATCCCAAAAACCAAAGACGGTCCCCCAGGATAGCTTCCTAGACCCAGCTCTGCTGAGCAAGGGGTGCCTAGTGTGCTGGTATGTGAACCAAGGTGCTACATCCCATTATAAAACATGGCCCAAACCCCATGCTGTCCTCTTTTTTGGGGGGGGCTTTCAGAACCATGAAAGACCCCCACTGTCTGAAGGAAATCAACTGCTCCCCCAGGAAATCACAACTACGAACCACAAGCCCTGTGCTGGTGCTCAACTGGGAATGAAAGTGGCATAGAAACAACCCAAAGTAAGGTTCAAGGTCTTCATCAAACCAGTTTGGAGTTGAGGCAGAGCCAGGCCCACCCCTCCCAGCCCACGTCTGAAGCCTGAAGGATCACCGCTTACATCTGTGGGGGGCTGTGGGGCGAGAGAATGCCGTCTGCTCTGCAGCAGGGCGGTCTTGCTTGTCGGCCTGCGGATCCCTTCCAGTTTGGGAGGGCTCGGGTTGTAGCCATACATCCTTCCCAAGTCGCTTAGCCTGTGGGGTAAAGATGAGAGTGGGTCATGCTTGCATCTCCAGGGAGATTGTCTGCAGGCCAGGCAGAGACAGAGGAAAGCTGAGAGCTGGACAAGACTGCCATCAACTCTAAGCGTTTAATTTGCCATTGGGGCACAGCCCAAACCCTCGCAACCTCTCAGTTTACTCTGGCAGTGGCATTAATAGAGTTGAGGGGCAGCCCTAGAGTTGCAGCAACTCATTCAGAATGATATTTGGAAATAAAAAGCAGGAAAATACAATTTAAGGAACCTTACCCAGGAATTTTGGTTGGATCTTCAGGTTCCTGCAGAGGGGAAAAGTATAGGAGATTAAAATCTCTCCCTTTTGGGGCACTTTCAGCGCTTCTGTGGAAACGCTCCCCAAGCACCAGCCCGGGAGTGAGAAGCCAGGTGTCCCCACCGCTCAGTGTGACACCCAGTCCAGGGGGTGCTCCAGAAGGGCCAAGTTATGACCACAGGTCTCCCACCCTCCACATCCCACACAGTGGGTCTCCGAGTCCCCTCTCCAGAGCAGGGGGTGGACAGAGACCACCTCCATCTCCCTGCTGTCCCCAGCCCTGCCTGAGCCCTCTCCACACCACCGCAGGTACCCCGGCAGGTGGTGGCTCCCTCTCTCAGGGCTGCACAGGCACATAGTGCCCAGGGCAGGAGGGATTTTAGCTCAGCTCCTGCTCAGCAACTTCTTTGTAGCCTCGTGCCACAACTTCCCTCGAGAAGGGGAAAGGCACCTCCTTACCCCGCCACAGTGGGCAAAGGCCAAGTAAGCAGGGCAAGGGGACACCAAACAGCACCACGGTCCACCTATTCATGTTGTATGGGTAGAAAAGCCATTCGAGCAAGAGCATGGCTGAGGAACATCTCTGTGTCTCCGTTTCCTCATCCATGCCCCCAGGGCAGGGGGCAATACTCATCTGCCAGTCCCACAGCCCTCCCTTACATCTTTCTTTAATGCCTTTGACTCTCCATCCAGGTCACCCAGGGCAGCAGCACAGGCTTTCTCTCTCTCACACGGGAGCTCCGTCTTGCTGGCCTTGGCTTCGCTGCTTTCGCTCATCTTGAAGGAGGAGGCACTGTCATTGTCCTGAAAGCTGTCAGACATGCTGTTGGAGCTCAGCCATGAGGCCACTTTGTTCTTGGAGGTCTCCTCCGACACCGGCAGCTTACAGGAGACAGCCACCACCGTCTCATCGTGGCTGATTTGCCGTGTGAGCCCTGAGTCCTTGGAGGCTGTCTCCGACAGCCCATTCTCCTTCTGGCCCCGGGTCTGCCGTCGCGTGGCATAGCTGCGCCATACTGAGCTGGTGCTGAAGTCCTCGTCCTTGCAGAAGTTGTCGTCAGAGCTGTCCTCGTTGGACTCCTCCTGCTCCTCAGTGCCTGTATTGTCCTCTTCTTCGTCCTTGAGGTCCACCCCGCTGCTGTCAGAAGAGCATTTTGCGTCGCTCTCATAGCCCTCCTTGAAGTTCTCCACGCTCTCAATGTGATCCAGGTTTGCAAAATACTCGTCACCCATCTCTAACCCCTCTTTGTCGGCAAAGTCATCCGTGAGGATTTTCCCTGGGGGGGGGGGGGGGGGAAAAAAAAAAATGGGGATTTTT
>NW_010972629.1:193257-206350 GCF_000737465.1 Haliaeetus leucocephalus
GGGGGGAATAGAAAACTAAGTGTGAATTTTCCGTGATGACATTCCTGTCCCATAAATTTTATCCTCCCCAAAGGCTCCTTGAGGAGCAAACAGGACTGACACCAACTTACTCCAAAGCTGGGCTGGGAAAGGACAACGTATTACCCTGATACTCGAGCTAATGAAAATCTGAAGCAGGTGGCTGATCTAAAGCAGGCCCTTGCTAACATCTAGGCTTCCAGCAAGGAAATCTTTCAACAGCAGTTCAAATAGGGTGACTGCTTTTCCTCTGAAGGGCTCGAGGTGAGGGTGTAGCGCAGAGGCAATATTAAGGGAAAGAAACCAGGGCACCAGAACTCAGGCAATGCCCATGGTTAGTTTCATTTCAGAATTAACGCAACCATACTGCGCAACTTCTGCATTTTATTGGTTTGTGCTGATGCCACGGCGACTGGTTTGATGTAAACAGGAAGCAGGTATGTGTTGATTCACCCTCAGTGTGCAGAAACAGGTTTGGGGATCCGAGCACTTCTCTGGACACTGGCACTGCAGACACAGGTTTCTGCAGCATCTTGTTTCAGAGTTGAGCAAGGGAGGGGCATCAATCAGGAAATCAAAGTGCTGCAAGTTTACCATCTAAGTCTTCACTTTCCTGTCCCCTTAACAAGCACAGGAAGAGCTTCACACCCATTCTGCTGGGTTTTGCATTTTGCAATAAACAAAGCCTAGATCTCAGGCCTGACACAAGCTTGACACAACCAGATCTTTTCAAATACTTATTCCCTCCACCCTTAACCAAAACAAAGCAGATTCATATCTGAGTATATGTGACCACTGGGAAGAGCACTGGCTCAACAGAGGCTTTTCATTCACAGCACCTGTTTCAAAACTAAGAGGCTTCTACCTGCTTGTTCAGCAGGGTGAGATCCTACCTGCGTAAATGCAGACGAAAGAGCCTTTAGCAATATCATCAAGGCAGCGAATGCCCCAGCCTTTGTTCTGAGTCTTGAATAACTGCAGGCGGACTTGGAGCCCATGTTGGACCAGGCGGTTGGTGCACATGTTAATGTTGCACTTGCACCTCTTGTTACACTCGTAAACTCTGAAAGAAAGAACAGTGACATCTTCCTTGATAAAGCAATATCCCAAGACTTGGTGTTATACCAGTAATGATGCAAAGGGACTTGCAGCAGCGACTTAAAGCTCAGCAGAGTAGGGAGAGTGTAGTTGCCAGGTATTACGGTAACACACAGAGATCCCAGGCGACACATTAGCAGATGGATCAAGAACAGAGGCAGGTTTTCAGTATCTGCTCTTAGTTCTGGGAAATACTGCCTCTCTGATAGCATCAGAGGCCAAGTTTCTGGGGTTGGTATTTGTAAGGCAAGGAGAAGACGCAGCTTTACTTACCCTGTCGGGAGGCATTCTTCCAGCCTTTTGTGCTGGTATCCTGAATTGGGGTTGATCTGCCCGCCCGGGGTGCAGCCAGTCGCTTGGACTGTCAGCTGGTGACAGGCACATTTCGATCTAGAGAGACACACAGAAAAACCCACCCATGCCCCAGAAGTTAGTTTTACACACCGGTTTTGCAGAAAGGAAAAGAAAGCACAACTTTCTGCATGCGTATATGCAGAGATGGGCACACAGGGCTTGCCTTGGAGTCAAACCTGCAACCGACCAGAGCTGCATGGGCTTATAGTCCAGAGCAGATCCACCTTGGGCTGTTATCAGGGCAGGCAGTGTGCCGTCCCCCACCCTCCAGGCTCAGCAACACACAAGGGGTCACCTACTTGTCTCTGCAGCCGTCTTTGCAATCGCAGCCCACGAGGAACTCCCAGCTAGTGTTGATGTAAACCCCTTTGCCAGGGATGCGTTCTTTGCTGTAGGCCACCTGTGGAGGGGGGGTGTTATCGATCTCGTTGACACAGGACAGCGGCACATCCTCCCTGCCCTTGGTAATGTCTGCAATGTAGTAGTAGGGTTTGTAGGGCTGGAACTTGCGATCCACCAGCACATACGGGTCCAGGCAGAACATCTCCAGGAACAGAAAGTCACAGTCTGTCTCAAAAAGGTAGCGTTCGATCTCCTGCATGGTTCTCAGGCACAGCCCACAGGGCGTCTTGTAGAGGACATGGAAGCCCATCTTGCGGTTAACCCGTCGGCGGGCTGTCATCCGTCGGAAGTCGTAGAGCAGCGGGATGAGCAGGGGGTTCTTGCTGCGGTACTGATCGCTGCGGATGGGACGGACGCGGGACAGGCAGGTGTAGCTGCAGACGTGTGGCAGGTAGAAGAGTTTCTCCAGTGGGGCTCGGTAAGAGGGCTCGTTCGGCACGCGGTCCATCATGCCGTGGAAGGACTGTGCTGTGCCACTGCCTGCCTGGCCACTGGACAGCCTGTTACAGGAAAAGGGATACACTGAGCAACTGCGGCTTAAGGAAGAGTGGTGCTTTCTCCTCAAACTGCAAAGGGATTTTAGGCCCTTAATTCCTATCAAAGCAGCTGCTAGTTACACACTGGGACACCCTGTTGGCTTTGCTGCTTAGTCCCATTAGACACAAACCCCAACATCCCTGGGGAGCAAGCCTGGGCAGGCCCCAAAGGGAGTGTTACCAGCAGCAGAGAACACAAAAAAACCCCAAATCAGAACTAGGGAAGCAAAAAGAAGTGCAAGCTGGTTGTGGTCTCAGAACTGGGATCAACGGCTTCTGTGCTGTGCATTGATTGCCACAAAGCAACCACTGTGGAAAAGCCACCTGCAGATTTATGTTAATAGCAGCTTCCCCCTGACCCTGGAAAGCTTGTAGTAACAGGAGTCCTCTAAAAACAAGCAGGATCAGAGGCTTTGGCCAGGGTCCCACTGGGGTAAGTTCTGGTCAGAGCTGATAAGAGACCCTCCAAGCAAAAGCCGCCAACAAAACATAACAAACAGTTGTCTGGGAGGGAGAACAAGGTAAGAGGAAGACAAATGCTCAGGACATGACAAGCTGGCAAATAAAGGTGTCAGTCCATAACAAAATAGACCTGCACTAAACCAAACAAGCCCCAAATCTGTACCAGCATCCCAAACTCTCACAAGGATGCAGGGATATCGCTGCATTTGTTGTAAGTGTGAACAAGCTTTGCTTACCGATGCTGCTGGGATGCACCAGTCCTTCCCATCGGAGGTGTATCACTTAGGACAGGTGAAGAAGGTGATGACTGCCCAGAGCCTACGGAGCCAGGACGGAAGGAAGTGCTTTTCTTGGCCACTTGCTTTCTTGACTGGGCCAGCTGACTGTCAGAGCATCTGCACGAGGGAAGAAAGGAGGCGATTTGCAAGATGCATATGGTCACACAACTGGTAGGATTTAGACAGACAGGGGCAGTCAAAATAACATTCCCCCGCAGAAGTCAGCAACAGTGCCCCATCCGAGAGAAGCCAAGCAGATTTTTTCCGAATGAGCGTTTCCTAACGAGTAATCAGCTCATTTATGACTCCTTATGCTACAGCGATCCCGCAACAACCCCAACCAAATGCCAGAACTCAGCTTCATTTAAAAGTAACTCCTGACATACTGCTATTTGGAAGCGAGGCATGGGAGTGAGAGGGAGTGTAATGATGATGTCCAAGGCCTTCATTTCAGGAAGCTGGACAAACCAGTACATGAAGAAACCTCTGCAATAGCAGAAACAAGAGTTTACAGAGGCTCAATCAGTGCAACAGTACTGAGCAGTGGGAGGAACAAGAAGTACAGAGGACTCTCTTGTCCATAGCAAGTAACAAGATAAGATTGTACAAGGGAATGTAATAACATTACTGACAAAAGGGCTGTGAGGGGCTCCCAAACACCTCTGCAGCCCAACACACAACATTGGGAAGGTGGGAGGCACCTGGAAAACTCTGCCCTCACATTCTGAGAAAACAATAATGGAGGTTTTCAATCCATTTACACGGATTAAACAGAAGAACACCCCAAACCAGCCACTGGTTTTCCTGCAAGTGGAAGAATCTAACTTATGTTATCAGGGTAGAAAGGGAGGAGACAGTGACAGCAGGAGGGGGCAACTGTTTCTGCAAACATCTGCCTTAAAAGCAAGGTGTTAACACACACTTCAAAATTCAAGAGCAAGAGAAAAAAGCTTCCATCAGCAGGCTTTAAACAGTCAGAAATGGCCAACAGCAGCTCCCTGGCACCTGGAACTTGAAAGTGAGACTAGAGAGGGAAGAGTACTGGGCCTTCCTCAGAGTAAACAAAACACCAGAGTGAAGAAACCATTCTCCCAGTTTTAATAAGCTAAAAACAATGTGTTTTTAACCCAACAACATTCCTTGGAACAGCAGGGACATGGATACAGTACACTGCCTTCAGTCAATGTTAAAAACCAGTTGTCTTTAAGCAGTTCACTATTTAACAGCAGGGCAGGGAAACGGCTGTAGTGTCTGCTTGCATTAGACCTGAAAACAAGATCATAAAGTCAAAGCCTCTGTGCGGACTGTTAAACGGAAAAGGAGAGATTCAGCAGCCAGCAAGACTGCAGGCTGGCTGATTGCTGCAGTCCAACTTTATTGTCTTCATGCCATGTCATTGCACATCCTTCCTACACCCTCGACAGCTCAGGGTGCCCTAGTGTTAGGGCAACAGCCCAGCTCTTCCTCTGTTCACAAGTGGGGCCCTAGACTGACGGCAGAGGAGCCAGTGTTGCATTTCTCATGCTCATTTCTCATGACCTCCTTCAGCACCGGCCTCTCTTCTTGGGTATGTAAGAGATAAGGAACAAGGCTATTATGGCTTCAATTCTCAAGTCTTGGTCAGAATGGCACAGGAGGAGCATTTCCAAGTCAGCACCCGCATCCAGGGGCACAATGGGTCATATTGCACTGGTACTTGGAGAGGAACCCCCTCTGAGACTGGAGGCTGGGGGCAGGCAGGGCTTCTTAGATGCTGCTACACCTAGAGAGCATCCGGTGAATAAAGATTTACTTGCTGCACAGGTTCCTTACAGCTGGGACATCTCCTTTCTCCCGTTTGCCCATGTGACAAGGCACAGTCACAGCAGAAAACGTGCTGGCAGGGGGCCAGGCGTCCATAAATTCGGATGGGAAATCCACAGTGATGACAAAACTGAACCACGGCAGCATCTCTCTCACCTAGAGAGTTATTAAAGTCCCTGAGCACATGCCCAGGTACCCTGGTGTTCTCCAACATGCTCCCTTCATCGCAAGGCCGAGTTCCTCCTTCATCCAGGCCTCCTTCAGCACTAGCCCGCACCTCCGAAAACGTCTCGCTTGGGCCCCTGGTGGCAGGAGGCATGTGTGCGACTTGGTCGTGGCTTAGCTTTACCAGGCTTGGTCCGTGACCACCGAGACCAACCACTGATCCTGAGTTCTCAGTGCCTCGTAAGTCATTGAGGTCTGCGAGCAGGTCAGTCCAAGTGGAGGAATACAAGGCAGCCGGGGGCCAGTGCCTGGATCGTGACACGAGGGAGCAATTCAGATTTTCAGAAGAGAAGGAGCAAACGTTCTAACTTGGAAATAAATCAAGTGCTTTAGCCCTGAGTAAGAACATGGCATTTGGCTCAGGGGGTGCTGGGCTGTCAGCTCTCCCGCCCCCAATTACTCATCCAGCAGCCTTTATCTATAGTTTCCCCCAGAAGCATGACTAAAACTGATTTGTGCAACCAGGAAACAAGCCTAGTCATGGAGGAAACCTGCACCTGAGGATTCCTCTACACAGAAAGGGTGGCGCCTGAAGGAGCTGAGCACTGGAGATGAAATGCAAAGGAGGTAGTGGTGGAAGCAGAGAACGGACTCAAGTACTTACTCCATCTCAGCAGGCTGTGGAGAAACGGACTGTGCAGCCAGCGAGGCTGCCTGCATTTGCTCTAAAGGTTTGTACTGGGTACCAGCTCCTGTTAAATCTTGCGTATACTGTACTACAGGCCCTTTGCTCCTGACAGCACCTAGTGCGGAAGGGGAAAAAGCAAAGTATCAACAGGAAAAGCCTCCACCATCAGCCAAAGTTTCTTGTACTAGCCACAAAATATTGATTTAGCTGCTGAAGGCAACCAGAACAGAGGTATTTGCAGTTAACAGTGGGTCACTGGCTGGGCTCTGAGTCACAGCCAGTCACCCCAAACAGATTCTGGCCACTTCACACAACTGCAGTCTGGTTTTGTGGCATCTTTATGCCAGGAGAAAAAGACTACTGTAAATCTTAAATCTCCAGGAGTTCTGCTAAAAAAACCTCACCAAAACCCAAAACAACCCACCTGCCCCCACCAACCCATAATGCGTTCATTCAAATTCCAGGATACAAATTAAAACAAAAAGATGCCACATACCGACATTGGGACGAGTCCTTGCTTGTCCACTTTGCTTCTTTTCTTGGGTGGAGGCTGTGGAAGTTTTCATGCTGAACATGGGCTCAAGGCGTGTGGAACCTCGGTAAATCCACTCACAACGTTTGTCATCCTGCAGCAAGGAGAAGGCAACACTCACAGCACCTATGGCAAGAACTTCCAGGGGTACCATACAAGCCTGGGAGACAGCAGTGTGCTTTTACGGTGAGCAGAATCAAATGGAAAGGAGGCAAAGCATTGACCTGAAGGCTCTTGAAAGACCATGCAGCCAAGAGAGGACAAAGGCAGTAATTCATCGTATCTGGGGGAACACTGAATACAAACCGAATCTAGAAAGAGGTCCAATACCAAGACCTCAAACCTCAAACACAGTTCTATTCTTAGCCCAACAACTGACTAACGAGGCACTGCTGGAGAAACCAGACTCCCTCAGGGGACAAGCTAACTCCTCAGCACAAACCGAATCTGCTCTAAGACAGGGAGGTTAAATTTGCAAGCGCACAATGTCTTCCGCAGCCCCAGTGGCCATGCAGTTATCTAGACAGAAAGGCAGCCAAGCGGGCACAGATAGTATGTCTGCTCCCTTTCTGCAATTTGTAGAATACGAGCAAGCCGAATATTGCAGCTTCTGCTCAGTTTCTCTCCTGCTTCTCAAACCAGCACTTGTATTTGGACAGTAGACATGGCTAGGTGTTTACATCAAGGAAGGGACCAGGATAGAATGATGATGCAAGTAAAGGATTTTGCTTCTTATTCTTCTACCACTTTAAAATTTCACACGTGAAATGCTTTAAAAGGCTTTTGAAGCTTTTGTCGTGCAAGCGGAAGAGTCTCACCATCACATCAGTGCACAGTAGAAATTGGCAGTCTACCTACTAAGCAAAATACCTGCTTGCTCCAGGACCCTGTCTGACATTAGCAAGGAAACTGGACTTGATCAGCCCAACAGAGTCAGCCCCCCCCACCTCCAACTCAAATTTAAGCCCATCTTCCCTCTCTAATGGGAGAAAGGAAATTGCCCTACCAGGAAAAGGATTTTGACCAGACTGCCATCCACTTCTTCCACTCTGGATTTCCACCAGGTCCCTTCCCACTCTGTTTTGATCAGTTGGCCATTCTTCAGCAGCACCATGGGACGGTTGGGGTAGGCCGTGATGTACTCCTCAATAAAATCACGACAGGAAACATCCTCTATGTCTTCCCAGGTCTTTTTCACTGTTCAGAAAAGGATGGATGGGAGAAAGGGAAGAGGAGGAAAGACTCTTACAAAGAGAATCTTTAATTCTTTTTTAAAGAAATCCTAGATGGATTTTTACCTAAGAACAATAAAGCAGCAATGCCGAGTGGCCGGATTTTTGGTGGTAGGGCATCCAGCCATGTTAATGCACCCAGAGTGCAAGAAGTCAAAGCACACTCACTCTGCCAGTAATAAACCACTGCTTCCTCCAGCTTCATATGCAAATGTCTATAGGCACAGCACTGGAGAGGACACGTAGTCTGTTCCCTGTCTTTTGAGCCAGGCTCTGTCATATACCCAAAGGCTCCCCATACAATTTCAGCATCAGGACGCAGGAGGGGCAGAGATCACTCACGTGGCCTGCAGATCGGGTACAGCTCCCACTCCTTGACATACGAAGCGTAGCCATCATCAAAGAAGATCAGGAATCTGGCAAACAGCAGCGTTGGAAGTTGGAATTAGAAATGCAGCTGAATAAAATGCAGCTCCACACCATATAATGGAAGTGGAGCACCCCTCCTGTTTCTCCTGCCAGTCCCAAAGGCCCTCAAATCATACGGTGGATGAAGACAGAATGAAGCAATCGCTTCTGCCAGGAGATTATGAGCTTTGCAGTATCACCACTTCCCTCGGTTCTTTCAGAACAGCTCTCCCCCAGCCCCGAGCCACCCCTGTGCTCCCAAAGACAAGAGAGGCTGCCCAAAGGCTTTCCGGCAGCATAGCACAGCCAGGCCCTCTTCCCTCAGCTCCAGATTCCCTCTGTGCCTCAGCCACAGGAGGTAAGGGAAGAGAAAAGACAGTTTTTAATTGCTCCTAATCTCTGCTAGAAAAGATCTTTTTGGAACCTTTGGGACAAAGCAGCAGTAGAAGCTGCACACTGTGACTTGAACAGCAGCACAGGGAGGGAGCTGTGGGACACCTCCAGGGCTCCACCTGCAGACAGGAGAAAGTCCCAGTGCCTGTGGGGGCCGGGAGCTCAGAAGGGGATGCGCACAAGGCTGGATATGGCACCTGCTTAGCACTGCGTGCCTCTGAATAACAACTTCAGGATATGGAGCCATATAAAGGTTGCATTTTGAGAGATCAGCATTACAGCCAGCCTAGCCAGGAGGAGTAAATTTGCAATACGAGTAATAAATGCAGTTCATTTTCAGTTACTAAACGTGTATCAGATAGAACTTGATGCAATTAGGCATTTACGGCAGATCCACATTTGAAACAAACAGGGTGATTATACCCTTTATGAATCTTCCCAGAAAGATCACAAGCCGAAACCACAACATCGAAGCAGCCCTGCCCCTTATTTATATGTGACTGAAAAGGCTGCTTTAGACCTGCTGTTTCTTCTCCTTAAGTGCTTTGGCAACACTGCTAGCCCTAAATGCTTCTAGGGCTCATATTTCCTAACACTATTTTTTATGCCTTGAGCAGTGCAGACTTACATTTGTGTGATAATTTGAATGAATTACCAGATATAATTTCTGACTCAGGGACATGAGTAATAGAATGGAAGCTCCACCCAGAGCTTTCAGAGATAAGAAAGACCAAAGAAACAACATTCAGAGCTATGTCCCTGGAAAGGGCAAAAAAGAATTTAGGTCCCACAATACCAAATACACCAATATACCTTTTTTCTTTTCTTTTTTTCCTAAAACCAAAACAAACAAAGAGAAAAAAAATAAAAGAGGGGTACATGACTATAGAGAATTAATACCTGTCTTTATTCTTCACGTTTGGGGTTTCAGCCACAATGCCAGCATACAGCCAAACCTGATTCCCATCTTTGTATTTTGCCACAACCCTGCTGCCAACATAGTGTTTCTCAGGCGAGGGGTGATAGTCATAAGCGATGTGATTGCCAGAAAGCAAACTCTTCCCTTTATTATCAAATTTCACTTTGTACTTCTTTCCAGCACCTGAAAGACATTTCAACAGGGCAAGATAAATCAAGCCAGGTGATTTCATACAAGAAGTCCGATATCCTACACCATTCTGATCCAAGTTCAGAACTCATTTGAAAGCCTTTCAGAAATTAGTTTGGAAGGTGAAATATTATAGTGGAGATGTGTTGCTTTCACAACTCTTTCCAGGTGACACTAGGTGCTCTGACACGGGAGGGGACCTGCTCTAAGCCTGATCAATGTTACCCACCCAAAGCTCAGTGAAAGCCACAAGCACTGAGTCACAGCATCAAGCATGGGACATACCAACGGTCTGGATTGCAATTAGAGTTCCTTTGTGCCACGTTTTGGTTCTTTTCTTGCCCAGGATCCTCATGCCAACACTCAGATCACCGTCATTGCTGAGATCACTCCCAGCTGCTGCAGGGCCAATGGGCTGCACGGTACCAGGAGCTTCCTGAGGGGTTTGTGCATCTACCCAAGGAACAACAATAAAACGTAAGTTAGAAATTGCCCAAAGGCTCCCTCTCCTACGTACACAATTGGAAGAATGTGTCGGACCTGAGATAGGAGGTGTTCTTGCTTTCCTTTACCTCAGTCAGCTTAAGTGCCTCAGTTTTACTGGATGGAGTAACCAGCAAGTGAGGTTTAAACAACATTAAAAAGCTTTCATGGTATGGAAACTGCACCACTTTTATCTGCTTTTGGAAAGGGCTTAAGAAAAATAGGGATTTGGAGTCAATATATCCTAATGGGTCTTTCCAGCAGGGAAACAGAATAGTTATTTTCTTTTTCAGAAAGAAAACCACCGGGTATAAGATGCAGACAGGACCAAGGTAAGGGCACACACAGGTGCCAGCCCATGTCAGTCATCCCCAGGAAGCTCTCATAATCTGACCTTTTTGTGCATCCTGGGCATTTGTTTTCTTGTTCACGGCATCCATAAATTTCTGAACATCCTGGGCAGACTTTCTCATTGCAGCCATGGCCTCCCGCAGCTGAAGGGGAGGAAAGAGAAAGAAAATATGAAGAACTGTTTCTTTTTTGCGCCAAATACAATGCTGCCCTAAGCGTTCCAGTAAAACCCTGCTTCAGAAGCACACTATAGTCAGGTGTTTTCCAACTCACCAGAGTCTGATCCTTTGCAATTCTGGGACTACTATCGCCTGTGATTAAAGAGAAAAAAAGTGGTTTAAAACATCTTGGGAAGGAAAAAACCCATCCTAGTTAAGTCACCGAAAGACGAGGGAACAGATAAAAGCATCCATTCAAAAGCCTCCTCTGTCCCTGTCAAGAAATCCGCTCAAGCCAGGCTTTTACTAAGCCACCCTTTCTAGATGCACAACACGCTGCACAGGCAGCTTCCCTGCAGGGGCAGCATTTGATGGGGACAACAGTCAGGCAGGTGGCAAAACGGAGAAGTCCCACTTTGGGACTCCAGGAGCCACACAATAGTTAGGGGCCCTGGCAGACCATGCAAGCGGTGATGTTCTTCACGAGCTAACGGCATTTCCTACCTGATCCTCTCCTGCTTACGGACCAGCGTGACTTATGGCCAACTTTACAATATCCTTATTCTGATCCCTCTCATTCCTATGCTCCTCCAGCACACGCTCAGATCTCCATCCCTCCCCTCAGTACCATGTGGTGCAATGAGATACTGAACTGTGCTTCCAGCCTGAATCGATACTCATGACATCATCGTCGTCCTCATCCGGGATCTCAATCACTTCCATGGGCTTGGCAGCCAAGTCCTCATCCTCAGAACTGCTCTCACGGTACTGGAGGCCCAGCTTGGAGTACAGATCCTTCACCAATATCTCGCATTTATCAATGGCTCTGAGGAAAAAAAGTAGAAGGGAAGAAACAGGAAAAGACAAGGTGAGCCCAGCTGTACATCCCACAATACTGCAGAAAGAAATAGGAATCAACCGCTGGGGAGCCGCTAATTAAATACAACCATGATGAGGTGAGGGAAGAGTATTCACATGAAGGATTTAAAGCCACAGGGGAGTAATTTTAATTATCCCTCAATAACCACACACAAATGAACCGATGCAGAATCATAGCGTCAGTCTACACTGAAGGGAAATGGGCAGCACTCATCAAATGATCTCCCCCTCCTCTGCTCTGAGGCCCAACTCTGACACGTGGCTGCGATTCCAAGCGCACCCACCTTGAAGCGTCATCAAAGAGCCGGTCAACGCGAGCCACCTCTTCTTCCTTCTGTTTCACACACTTTTCCAGCTCCTCCAGCTGCTGTTTCCTCTGCTTCACGCACTCAAACTTCTCCAGCTCTTTGTCGATAATATCCTGGAGCTCCTCCATGGAGATTCCCAGCTCCTCCATCACTTCTTGCTGCAGCTCTTTGATCTCCTGGGAATCCATTTCTGCTGTACCTGACACCACAAAGAGGTGAGAAAAGGCCGGTGAAACCCTATTGCTGTACCCCATCACCTGAGGCACAGCACTCGCAAGAACGTAAGCTCAATTTTTTGAAAGCTAGTCAGGAAGAAAACATTATATATGTTGTTAAGATAACATCACAAGGAGCCAAAAATAACCGAAGTGCAAGCAAACTGATTCCAGGACAACCAGGGATTCCTGACATCTCCTCCGATCTCTGCACAGACTCTCCAAACCCACTGAACGCCGGAGCCTTACGCTTCACCACCTCAGTGCCATTTCCTCCGCAAAATCTGCGGAGCAGTTCCTAACCCTCTGCCTTGCCTGGGAGGAGAACCATGCCGATGCCTCTCCCAATCTGTCCGACAACTTCATCTTCGGCAGCAGCCCAGAAGAGCTCCTGTCCTCCCCTGCCTGTGGTGTTTAAGGAACGTTATAACATCCAGCCCCAAGGACGGCCCCAGCTGTTTCCTCTATCCAGGCCTGCAGACCCTGCATCTCCCTTTGAGCTGGGTGTGGTGATAACGCATCCAGTCTCCATGACTTTGAAGTCTATCCCCTGTCAGCACCACTCACAGACACCTTCCTCCTTCCCACAGTGCTCCCTGCTCTCGCCTCTCCCTTCAGGCTCCCTGTCTGTACTAAGCACACCCTCGTCTCCAGCTCCCCCCTCACCTCCTGCTCCTCTGCCAGCCCTGGTCCCACAACCCCCTCCTCTCTCCCATCACCCTGCTCCAGCGTCATTCAGCTCCCCCTGCCCACATTTCTCTCCCAGCTGCACCCAGGCCACCCCCGGCCACAACCCCACACACTTTCCTCCAGCCCTACAGATGCAAAGAGAGCCCACAGCCCACCAACATCTCCCAGCTGCACTCCCACCCCAGTGACTGCCCGCCCCCTGCCAAACGCACCCCTATCACCCAAACAGCCACTGTCAGCACCCCACCCCAGTGCCACCACAGCCCCCCTGCAACCCCAAACCCCCATCAACCTCTCCAGTCCCCCACTCCTAATGCTCTTACGCTCTCTCTTACACCCTATAGCTCCCTTATATTTGCAAGTTTCCATCAACCCCTCGGCCTGCAGAAGTCCCTGCCCACAGCCCTGCCGCCTGCACCTCAAAACAAACCCCACACCTTATGCGTGGGGACCTCCTCACGCTCTCTTCTCACCCCAACCGTCCCCCCCACAAAGTCCTCTCCCCAATTCCTCCTGCCCCACAGCCCCCTCC
>NW_010972629.1:206435-206761 GCF_000737465.1 Haliaeetus leucocephalus
CCCCTGTCCCACAGCCCCCCTCATCCCCGCTGTCCCCCCCCAACTCCCAGTCCCTCACAGCCCAGGTCCCCTCCCTCACAGCCCCCCTCGGGCAGGCCGCACTCACCGAGGCCCAGGGCTCGCCGCGACCCCGGTGCTTGGGGAGAAGGAGGAGAAAAGGAGGGGGAGGGGGGGGTGCGTGTGTGTGCTCCAAACCGGAAGCTGCCAAACGTTACTTCCGGTCTCAGCAGCCTCCATTCCCCCAGGAGCCCGATTCTCCCCTACCAGCCGGCACGACGGCGCATGCGCGGCAGTGCGCATGCGCCAGGGACGGGCCGCTACCGCCC
>NW_010972629.1:206771-207022 GCF_000737465.1 Haliaeetus leucocephalus
GGGGCATGCGCGAAAGGGGGGGGGGTGAGCCGGGAGCCCTTAAAGGGGCAGCCCCCGGGAAAGGCGCAGTGCTGCCACCTATAGGAGAGCCGGGGGGGACCTGGGGGGCCCAGGTAGAGCCTGAGGGGCTGAGTAGGCCCGAGGGGTGCTGGGGGCCCAGAGGTGATGGGGTGCTCGGGGAGGATGAGTGGGCCCTGGAGGAACTGGTGGCTCTGAGGTGATGGGGCCTGGGTGGGCCCTGGGGCACTCTG
>NW_010972629.1:207032-211650 GCF_000737465.1 Haliaeetus leucocephalus
TGAGGGTCCGGGGGGGGGCAGGGCTGAGGTCCTGGGGGGGATGGAGAGCTCTGAGGGTCCTGGGGGGCGATGGGGAGCTCTAGGTGTCCTGGGTCCTCCACAGTGCTGGAGGGACCTGGGGTGCTGGGTGGTTCTGGGGGGGCTGGGGGACCGGGGGTTGTTGGAGGTCCCTGGGCTGCCCTGGAGCACCCTGTGGTGAGGGAGGGCTGTGGGGTATGCTGGGGAGCTGTGGTCCCTGGGGGTTTCGGGGGTCCTCAGTTGATCTGCTCCTCTTCCCAGGTGGAGGTAGGGATGGCGCTGTAAGGATCCACAATGAGCTTGCCGCACCGCACCATCATGGCCAGGAGGAAGAGGCACATGAGCACTACAAAGGCCATGGCAAAGCCCTTGTCCACGTCGACCGCCGGCAGCACGGTGGCGTTCTCCATGCAGGCGGCCCTCAGGTGCATGGCCCTGAGCACCTGGCTGCCACTGGCATGCCTGTGGAGCAGAGATGGGTGGGATTCACAGGGGCTCAGTGGTTCGCAGGTCAGGGGAAGTACTAGGGGGCTGTCAAAAGCAGCCAAAATGGGGAAATCGTGGCCTTGAAACCCCTCCACTCCTTGTCATGGCTGTCGGTTGCGGCGCGGGGGACAGGCAGTGTCTTCCCATCCTTGTCCCAGGGGCCCTCCCCACAGGGATCTTCACTGTCTCACCCTGCCACCCCGTCCAGCTTCCCTTCCCTGCCCAGCCTCCTCCTTTCCCAGGAAAAAGCAGGTTAAAATACCCCTATTAAGTTGTTTTTTTTTTCCCCACAGGACCCCAGACTCCCTGCTGTGTTAGGTGCAATGAGTGCACCAGGGCTTGGCTGACCCCCAGCAAAACGAACGCTGGCTGGGGTTAGAAGCAGGACAGGAGGAAAAACTGCTGGTAAGCAAACAGGGGTGGAAAAGCGGGTTTTCTCGTTGCTGAAGAGAGATATTTGTGGCAGCAGACGGATAATTAGATTTGTACAAGGTTGGAGAAGCAGAGGCTTGTTGAGTGGCGCCAGGAGAGCCACGTGGACCGAGCTGTGTGTTTATAGGCGTATGCCTATATAGATTTTTTTTTTTTTCAATGTGTTTATAAAGCTAACATATGCTCCAGGAGCAAATGACCACAGCCCTAACTACGCCAAGGACAGCAGATAAATCAACAGGACCAAGTCCTGCAGCACCCAGAGACTGCGGGAAGCCCCCGGGTCTCGGCCCTGTCCCATGTGTGCCGACCGGGGAAGCTCCTTACCTCCCTGTGGACAGACGGACAAACGGATGCTGTGCCCCTCTCCCTGCCCCGCTGTCCCCAGCTCCCTTGCTGTCCCCGTGCCTGCCGTCACCCGGACTTCATGAATACTGCAGGAATGCGGCGGCATCACCTTTCAGATGCTCCCAGTAACGGGGAGAAACAATCTGGTGGATTAAATTCTCACCTGCTATTTCCAGCTCCCCCTTTGCCCAGCGGGTAAAGGCTCCAGGGTCCCTTCATGGGTCTTGCAGGGCCCGGTGGGGGCATGGCGTGAACTGGGAAGCATTGAGAAGGATTTATCGCCAAAATGCAGCAGGAGCCAGGTCCTCCCCACCCTGCGAGATAATTTAGAGCTGGTCCTTGGCTCATTTCCGACTGAACTGGGGAAAACTCTTTGAAACTGCGACGCTTTGGGCTTTGAACGGAGCCGCCCATTTGGCTCTTGCAAAACAGCCTCGCAACAAGCCCTGAAACAGTTTAAACACCACAGAAATCCCGCTCCTCCCTCGGGTTTCTTTATTTCTGCCCCCCCAACAGGAAAAAGGATCACCGTGAGAAAGAGGATTATTTTACGGCGAAGCTTTGCCACCCCTGGGAGTGCCCCCAGGCAGACGCGGGGTGGTTTTTCTGGTGATTTTTTTTTTTGGCAAAGGCTGAGTTTTGGGGTTCCAGTTCCAGTTCCATGCCCAGTCTGAATCCCCACTTCCAATCCCCACCACAGCCTCCATCCCAAACCCAATCTCAGTCCCAATCCCAGCAGGATTCTTGCCCTCCGACAAAAAAAAAAAAAAAACCAAACACCCCAAACGTCCAGCACGTGATGTCACCCCACCCGCCCTTTAACTCGCCCCACGCGCGCATCCCTCCCCACACACCCCGCCGTAGCCACGCCCCCTCCAGAGACCCGCCCCCTCCCGTGGTTAGGGGAGGGGCATGGCCGCCCTCACCCTACCCTGCTGGCTGTGCCATTGGGAGCATTCGCTCCGCCCCCCGCCCCTTGCCTGAACCAATAGGAGCTCCGTGCCTCGTGTCCGCCCCGCCCCTCCCGGCGGGCAGGTTAGGCTGCGCGGCAGCACAGAAGGTTTTCCTGTGCCGCCATCTTGGCAGTGGCGGCGAGGAGGGAGGCGGTTGCCTGCCCGCCCGCACCGGTCATGGCAGCTACCGCCGCCAACCCGGGTGAGCTGGGGCGTCTGGGTCGGGTGGGCTGCGCTGCGGAGGGTGCGGGCGCCTGGTCTACGGGAGTCATGGGGAGGCTGGAGGGGTGGCTGGGGGGGGGGGCCGGACCTGGGGCGTCCCGGGGACCCGAGGAGGCCCTGAGGCGGGCAGGGGGCTGCTGAGGAGCCGTTGAGGGAGGCAGCGCTCGGTGGAGGGAGGTTGGGTCGGGGCGGCTGGGCTGGTGGTGCCGTTAGTAAGGGCCAGGTTGGGCTAAAGAGCTTGCGGAGGAGGCCCGGGCTGGGCCGTAGGAGTGTGGGGCTGGGTGGAAGGTGTCACCTGGGGTTGGCGACTTTCGAGGAGCTGGGTTAATGAAGTTGGAGGTTTGGTCGGGGGCGGAGCTTTAGAGGAGCCAGGGGGTGTTATCTGGAGGTTGGAGGGTTTGGGCCTGAGCTGAGAGGGCTGGGTCAGGAGGGGCTTGTGGATGGTGGAAGGGTGGGATGGGGTGGGGGACACCCGTGAGAAGAAACGAGGGAGTCACTGTGGGGAAAGGGTGCTCAGGGAGCCGGCTTGGGGTGCTCGGGGAGGGTTCAGAGAACCAGCGCAGTTGTCAGATGGCAGAAACTTTTAAAGGAGGCACTTCATTGAGTGGCAGGCTATTTTGGAGAGAAGGTGAGCTGGAAGTGGAGAAGGAAATAGTATGTGAGCTTGTTATGTTGGGGAGGAAGACGTTTGTGCTTGTCTCTGCTCCCTCAGCTTCAGTTGTTGGCTCAGGCATGGGCCCTGGTGTACCTGGTGCTGGGGTCTGGTTTCCATCATCGCCCTCCCGGGAGGGAGCAAGCAGTAGCAGGGCTAGCTTGCGTTTATTGTCCTTAATGGTTTATGTTGTTTTTAGACCCTTTTTTTGCTATATGTTTCGTTGAGGTTTTCTTAATTAGCAACAGACAAAATCTGATGCGCTGTTTTGAAAAGGATTTTTATAAATCTCTTCTCAGTCTCTTTTTAAACTGCTGAGCTGAACAGCTGGTGCATAACCAAGGGTGTGAGTGTCTGTCAGCAGAAAGCAAAATATTCTTTCAACTTTTGCTCCCTCAGGTTGATAACCAAGGGGTGACTCCTTGTTTGGAGGAAACTGGAAGTTGGTGTTATCTGATGCTTGCTGAATAAAGTCGAATCTTCCAGGCTTTATCAGATTTCTGGCTAAATTGCTCTGAAATTAGTATGTATCTGGAATAATCCAGTGTCTGTGAAGTTGTAATGGATTTACAATGTGGTGACTGAGATCAGAATTTGAGCTTCTGTGTTTTGGGGGTTGGGTTTTTTTTTTTTGGCTTGTGGTTTCTAACTATTCTTGCTTGTGGCTTGAGGCTGGCGAGGTCTTGTGTCGTGTGACATGTTCAGGTTTATTGAGGACTGTTCAATGGAACTCCTAAAGGATGATTTTTTTTTTTTTCATTCTAAGGATATAGGAAGCTTTTGTGGCTTTAAATATTGAGAAAACTTGTTGGGTCATTTGTCTGTGGTGATTCTGAGGCAAGGGTGCAGAACTGGTGTCTGGAAATACGTGGTTGTGGTTTCACATAATGATCTGAAGTTCTTCAGTAATTAGAAGAGATGGTGTGTTGGAAAAAAAAATTCCTGATTCAGCTTAATAAAAACATATCTGAAATGGAAACTGTCAAACTTGTGATCCCATCCTGCAGCAAAATACGCTTTTGGCTCACAGCAATATGCCATAAAACAGTGAGAGTATTCCAAGTAGTAAAATCTTAAGTTATATGTATTGGTGGTGTTGTGGGCTTGATCAGGAAGTTCACTTCTTCTCCTGCCAGCATAGTGCTAGATCAAGGTTTTGCAGTTTGGCGGGCAAAGGATGTGTAGCTAAATGTAAAGCAAAAAAAAATAATGCTGTTGCTTGGGGTAAAAATGGAAAATGTATGTTATGAGCCAGCTTGGTAAGAATCCAGTGAATGAGAACGGAAGATACTCGTGGCTTTAACTGTTAGTGTATTGCAAAGTGTTTATGTAAGTGTAGTCTTTGGAGTTGCATGGTATTTTGCATAAAAGGAAAGTTTTAAACAAATTCGCAAGGAAAAGAAAAAGAACTTTCACCATCTGTGTTTAATATTTATAACTACAGGCAGACTGACCAACATTAGCTTGGCCTTTTTAAATGGGGGGGGGGGGGGGGGGGGAAATTTTC
>NW_010972629.1:211660-256218 GCF_000737465.1 Haliaeetus leucocephalus
TGGCTTGTGCTTTTTAAAGGGGGGGGGGGGGGGAGGAATACTTCCAGTCTGCATAAGCATTATATACATAGCTCTTATTAGTACAATAAATTACTTGTGAAAATTGTTCTTTAGAAGCTGGGTCCGCTTTTCCTTGCTGTTGAAAAATGGACTGCGGGGCTCCAGTGAATACTGGATAATGCCCCCAAATGTGCTGAATGTCCTCGCAGCTTGAGCAGGCTGTGGCAAAAGATGGGAAAACTGACCACAAAAATAACTTGGAACTTATTTTAAGTGTTCAAACTGCAGCTTGTGTTCAGTGTTGTGCTGTCCTGGGCCTTCTGCCCTTCCTCGAAATGCTGCATGGGCAAAGCAGGTCACCTCAGAAACCTGTGAGAGAGGTGGGTAAAGCACTTCTCTGTTTTCATATAAACTTACTGAAAAAATAAATCTGCAAAACCTTTCTGCTACCTCATCTTTCCGAGGGTGAGGCGAACCACCACACTGCTTACTGGTCTTATTTAATGGAAAGAGACTGGAACTGTGAAGAGTGCTAGATTGAAAGCTTTCAGTTGTGCCAATTTAAGCAAGTTTTATGTTAAAATCTCTTGATTAGGAGTGAAAAGTGAATAGCATCCACTAACTGGGAGGAAATATGAGGAGGGATTAAAAAAAAGTGGCTTGCCTTACTTGCATTACTTTACAGGTTTTCATGTTAACTTGGATTATTAGGACACCTTTAGTGCTGGCTGGATGAATGTATGATTGATCAGCTTCACTTCAAACCTTTACTTTTATGAATGCCTGATTTCAAACACTTGAAAATGGAAGATACATTCTTTTCTACATTTTTGTAAGTTAATTTCTGTAATGCCTCTTGGAGCAGGTTCTCATGGGGATGTCAGTGCTGAGCTGGCATTGCATGGGAAGTTCAAACAACCTAGAAAAAATCCCCACCTACTTAAAAAATAAATCTGTTTAATGTACCTGGGACACTTTGTAAATACAAAGCCATGTGTGCTGTTCAGACCGGAGCCTTACAGTTGTGAGTGAAATGCAAGTATTTGTTAAAGTAGTACACTGGTTTATCTTAGCAGCTGTTATCAAACCTGCTTTAAACTTCCTTGGCCCTTTGGGGAGCTCATTAATGGTTAAGTTTAAACTAAATCTTCCTATGCTAAAATGTGCTGGGTCATACAACCATACGCTAAAACTCTCTGCAGCATGAACCACCATTTTTGCTGTTCTTTGTACAGTATCTGGCTGGAGTAGACTAAGTGGTACAATGAAAATGCATTTAATAGCTATGGCAGGCCCATCTTGTAAATAACAGTTTTGAATATTTTCTGTGACTTTATTTCTGACGCTTTTTCGCTATTGAGATGCCAGTAGTTGCAACAGAGCCCTTCCCAGGAGAGCTGGGCTGGAAGTCTGGCTCTCGAGATGACATTCCCTTAGCGATCTTCCAGCCTATTCTATTCTGGGTCAAACTGTTGGCTGAATTGTGGTTGTGCTTGCAGATTTGTATTCAGTTACAAATGAGGATCCGTAATTTCTCTGCGCTGCTTCTGCTTATCTCTTCTGGCCTTAATTAGATTTAACATGTGTTAAAGGCAAGCAGGGATTGATTCTAGAAAGGGCTGGAACAGAAACTGAACAAGGATATTGCTTCTTGCAGCAGTGACTCTACAAAACCCACCCTGCCCTCTGAGAAAGATCGACTGTGACTTTTGGTGGCACATCTGTTTTTTTGAAGAAACCACTTTCGAAATGAAAATGAACGTTTGTCCTGTTGCTCTTAACATTGTTTCAAAGGAATGTGTTCATTGCTTCTGTTGTTATTTTGGAGTAGTTGAAAAATGTTGTTCTCGCTGCTTTGGATATCAATATGTTGAGTCAGAGCTAAGCATCCTGATATCTGGGAACTGCTAGTCACTGCTTCGAGCAACTGAGCAGCAGCTTTCCTGGTGACCGTAGTTTTAGTTTGTGAAACTGGTGTTTCATAGGTTATAATGTACCAGGCTTGCTTAGAATTGGTTGACTCCGTTAGCTGGGTCTTTGGCTCAGGTTGCCTCTGACTGATCACATCTTGCCTTTTACACTTGGAGCCAGTGGCTATCAACTGCAGCCGTGGAGGGATTTCTGTGAAGTGACTGCTTTTCTCACGATGGGCATCTGGGCCAGTGGATTTACTGAGTACGTGTGTGCTTGAGACACCCTCACCAGCACCTGGCTGTCTTGTGCAAAGCTTTCAGAGCTTGCATTGGTAGGTTGGGTTCCATCAATTCTATGCTGACCTCAGTATAATACTGCTGTACAGCTTGTGATTGGATTGGGGAAAAATGGGGGGTTTGAAAGGAAGCTTTGCATTTGTGTGAGTGCCCTAGAAATTCTGAAGGGTGAAAAGGCTAGACCTCTTCCCACCCCATCCGCCTGCCCCATGCTCTCCCTATTTTTGGGGTGAGGATGTGGTAGAGAGGCCAATGGGTCGTGTGAAAGAGTATATAACCATTTTGATGCTCTCCCTCAGTATGCAGAGCAAAATATTACCGATTTACCTTACCAAATCTCAAGATATTTTATGTTCTTCCACTTGTGAAAGGGCATATTGTACCATGAGAGGGAAATGTTTCCAAGTAGGAAGCCGAAGCATGAGGTAAAGCAGTTTCATCGTGTGATGCTGCTGTGAGATGCTAGTCCATGCAGTAGGCTCCTTAGAAATAGCAAAGGCTCAGATGAGGGCTTCAAAAACAAACAAAGGCGCCCTCCTTCTCCCTCAACCCTATTTAAAAGTTGATTTGCAGAGGAACAGCACAGTATCACTTCCTTCCCCTGCCAGAAGGCGGAAATTCCTCTCTCCTTAATAAAATGATTATCTGCCATGCCCCAGAAACTTTTTCTGTTCAGACCATGGCGTTTAAATACATGTGTTGAAAAGCCACAGGCTCCTGGAGAAAAGGAATAAACCTTCTGACCTGGTTTACTTGCACTTGAGGCCTCATTCCACTAAACAAAGACCTTTGATATCAGCCCTTTCTGCACCTTGGGGCTTTGCTTAGAAATAAGGGAAGGAGCACAGAGGTGTCCAAGCGACCTGAAATTGAGTGGAGAGGATGGGATGGGTCTGTGGTCCCAGCATGGAGGATGGAGTGTGAGGAAGGCCAACCTCCATTTAAGTGCATCACATCATCTGACTTGACTTTATTACATAAGGACTGATTTCCTGGCAGAGACCTTATGTATTCACATGTTGAAAACCAGCAACCTCAAATAATCTTCTGTCTTTTAAAAATCTTTGTTTCTATACCTGCTTCTTTGTTCTCAAATTTTTTTTTAAACTTTAGCAAAGCCCTTGTGTTTTGTTGTTGTAGTTAGTGTTGAAATTGGGTGTGCTCGCTCATGCTGTTGTTTGGGACTGTTGTTGTTGGCCCCTTCAACTACGAAGCATTGAGCTGGATGCTTATTCCATATTTTAGTCACCCCTGGGAAATAATATGGACTGGCAAGGAAGAAACTTCTTCAGCAATGCCTGCTGCTTGGACGAAAACAAATTGGGTGGTAATAGAGGCTAGCAATGTTACTGTGGTAAAAGATTTTTTTTTTTTTTTTTTCTGAAGAAACACCAGAAGTTTCAGAGCATGTTTTCTGAGAGCTGGAGCTGTTACTGCAAGCCAGCTGCTGTGGTCCAGCCACACCGCAGAGGTGGTTGGGCTGTTGCACAGCTCTGCTTTTAGCTGCAAGCAAACCACCGTCCAAGTCTGGAAGTACTGCTTAGATTAAACTGCTGTTGGATTGAAATCTGACTTCAGGAACTGTAAAAATACTTGTTAAACCCAGATGTATCTATGATGTTGAAAATAGGGGGGGGGGGGGTCCTTTTCCGTTGGGAATACAAAAGGCTGGTTTATGTTTGATGAGGCAGAAGTAAAAATGGACACTGTTGCACAGAAGCTTGCTATAGTATCGCTCACCTTTACTTGTGGAGCAATATCCTCATGGTCTCGGCTAAGCTAAGATTTGACAGCCTCACAGCTTAAGCCCTGATTTGTTGCTGTATTTGTTAAACCTGACTTTGATTCTTTTCTTTGTCCCACCAATTCTGGCAGCATTTCATGCATATGCAGCTCTTGGTGTCAGCGTACCACTTTGCTGTGGTTTGGAACCCCAACAATAGGCTTTTTTTGTGTGTGTTGGGTTGGGTTTTTTTTGGTCCCCTCCTCTTCCATAAAGCAGAAGCAGTTTGTCTACCTTCAAGGCACTCTGCACAACTCAGTTTGCAAAGATTGTGATGGAGGTTCTCTGGCTGGAGCGACTGTTTTGGTTACAGCCTAGGAGTTGGTTAGCAGCAAGCTTAAAAAAACCACAACCATTAAATCATCTCTGTACTCATTTTATTTCAGAAACATGAAAAAATGCCTTAACTTGTTTAAAAACTCTGGTTCTGGTGCAGATCAGACTATGTTAACGTAGAAGAACGTTGAATGCAGCTCTCATGGCAATGTTATGACATGGTTTCAGTTTAAGTCATGCTGAGCAAGCTTTGAACAGCTACAGAGTTGGTTATGTGCGCTCAACAACTGGGATTAGGCAAAAGCCCTACTTGAGGATCGAAGTAGTAAGGCTCAGTGTCTGCTATCAAACACTGCTTTCAAATGTAGTGTCTCACCTTGCAAGGAAATCCCTGCTCGTGTTGGTAGGAGCTGGGGGCTGCTGGTGAAGCGTGTGGGGAGGAGAATGGGGCATTCATGCTGCTTGAACATGGGCAGGGGTTGGGAGCCCAGCCTGCCCACACAGCCGGGGAAGTGGTTTAGTGTGTATGTGGCTGCATGGAGAGCTGAGGCTCTTTGCTTTCATTGTGGAAAAACCCATAATGCATAACAGGCTTGAGCCTGCCATCTGACTTGTGAGGGCAGCGCATTCAAGTTCTCCACTTAGACGCTTCTTTCCTTCCCATACACCATAAAGGGCTTATTTTCACATCTCGAAGTAGACTTTTTATTTTCTCAAATGTTTTATCTGTGTGGAACCTTTCGTAGAAGCAGTACTGCAATATTGTGTGGCACGGTCTCTGAAGGCTCACCGATTCCATGCTTCTTGAGTGCATTACCTGCCTGTTTCATCTCTTAGAAAGCATTGATTAGGTTTCCTACTGCTTTTGCAACTTTTCTACATGTAAAACCCAAGGTTTTTAGCTCCAAGCAAGACTGACGTTATGCTTAGTGGAGGTAGTATCAGTTCTTCCCCAAAATGATGATGTTCTGCTCTGGTGTGTGGCCAGTTGTGGAGGAGCATAGACAGATTGGTAATCATGCCTGTGGTGCCCGCAGGTTGGTACTGCCAAAGAATAGAAATGACTGTCTGAAAGATCATGGTTTTCAAGGTGCCTTACAAGCATCTGGGTTAATTCTTTCTCTCTTAGATTGGAAAATAAACCCTCTTGAAGAGGCGGCGTTAATGTTAGGCAAACTTGCAACTCTTCTCCTCCCCTTCTGCATACTCATGCTGCTAGCATATGAGACTGGGTTCAGCCCCTACCCACAATCACATCAGACTCCTCCTCTGTCTAAAAAGGAGACCACATCTTTTAGTTTAGCGATCTAAGCTTTTGAGTTTATGAAAACAGCATGTGCTCAAAGCTTGAAATGGACCCTTAGTGCAGGCTCTGGAGAGACAGTAGATGAAAGGACTAGAAACACGCATTGCACAGAGTCTATCTACATCAGATGCTGAAATGCAATCACTTTTAATGGAAGCTATATGCAGAGAACACTCCACCCTCTGAACTGGAGGGGAATTTGACGTAATACTGGTTTATTTTCTTTTTTCCGCTGTCCTGTTTAGAAATGGCATCAGATGTTTCCTCACTGGGTGCAGCTGTCAGCTCTGGGAACCCTGGACCGGGTGCACAAGCTGGAGGAGGCATCGTTCAGAGAGCCAACAAGAGGCGTCCTGGGTGAGTGTGTGCTCTGTTCCTGTGTGGTTTTTACTTTTTGAGGGGGAGGTGTGTGTGTGAAGTGTATTTTTGAGGAAGCATTGCTCTCTTTCAAGAGTTGTCAGCCTTGTGATGAGGAAACTTGTCTACTTCTAAGCAAAGAAGTTTTCTGGTTCCTTCAGGTGTGCTGTATCCAGTCTTTTTATTTTGTAGTGGTATGCTTTATGCCAATCATACGCGTTAAAGCCAGGTTCTGTATTACATATAAAAACAGGGGATTAGAAAGTTGAGCTGCACCTTGCAGGAGAATAGGGTTGCTCACCAAGGATTAAGAGTGAAACAGGAGTCACTGAAGCAGCGAGACAGGCCAGTTGCTGCAAGAGAGGTTGAAGAACAGAGAATGTGAATGTTGGGGCCTTACTCAAACCTTTGCAACTGTGCCCTCTCTGGGAGGGGCGGCGGGGGAAGCCGCAATGGGCTTGTGGTAGGCTTTTTGTTTGCTAAAAATGCCTTTGCAGATTAAAAGAATATTGAGTGGCTGCTCTTAAATTCCTGGCACAAGAAATTTCCTCTTAATTTTGAAGCTAATTAAAATCTCTCCCTGCCCCTCCCCCCAGTCACTCAGACTTTCCTTCACCTCCATTTGCTGATGCGCCCACTCCCCTGCAGCTCCTCCCACGCTGTCTGCTACTTGTTCCTTGCACTTCATTTACAAACACGCATGCTGCTGTGCTGCATCTACACACCAGTTTTCCATCCTGAAGGGAAGTGTGGTGAAAAGTCTTTCCTCTGTCCTCCCACATACGCTTGTTAGAAATGTTTTTTTGACCCTGTTAGAGCAAACAGTGACGTTGTCTGCTGTTGAACTAAGGATGGTAACTACGCAGGTCACCACACTGAACTTTAACTCTTGAAGTATTTTGTCCTCCTCTGTGTTTTAAACACAACTGATCCAAGCTTTTTTGTTGGGAGTGCTCCATTTGTAGGCTGATTGGTCCCTTGAGCAGTGAGGAGCAGTTGTGGCAGCCTGTTGGGCTTCAGATCGCTGCTAGGAGATCCAGCGCTTTTGTAACAGGAGTTTGTGATGCAGTGGGTGCTCCAAGTGGGCTTTCTCTCTTCTGAACTGTTTCCTTGCTCTGTTTCTGATAGACATGTAAAGGAAGCCCCCTTCTAAACTTTGTGGATTGTTTCACGTTAGCCCCTGGGATTACTTAAATCTTCCTTTCAAGAATCGTCTGCATCCCTGTAGGGACAGATGGAAAAGCAACCTCTAAAGGGGAAAGCACTTGGTTAATAATTATCTTCTTGCTTCTGTTTTTCAGACTTGATTTTGATGATGATGGAGAAGGGAACAGTAAATTCCTCAGGTGAGGGAGAACATTGCACCCAGAAGTTTCTGTTGTGTGGTCTAGGTGTGTCTGTGCATTCCCCCCAGAGCAGGAGCTTGCTGCTCATGTGGCTTTTCCTCTCCAGCAGTGCAGAGGGAAGCGGGGGGAGTCCGAAGGAGGCAGTGCTCCGCTTCCTTAAACTCTTCCCTTTCTCCTAGTCAGCAGTATACCTCCATCTTTGCAGCTGATGCCAAAGCAAAGCTGCTGTGCACATGGGGTCTGTGAATCCAGAGAAGGGACTGTGGCTGTGAGGGGATCCCATTACTCCTTTGGATGCAGTCTCCATCTCAAGTCTCCCTGGTAGGCTCCATAGCGAGATGAGGTCAGCTGAAGAAGTGAGCCTTGCAAGCCCTGGGTTGAAGCGCTGTTACAGAAGTCCATGATGATGTTGCTGTGTTTGATACCAGCATCTCAAAAGATTAAAGAGTTTCCATGAATGCTTCCAGCAATCCGCTGGTTGTTCCAGCGCAGCACTAGAGAAGCACTGCTGCTGGCCAAGCCCTTGTTGATTTTAGAGAAAAATCTTCTGCCAAATAGCTTATCGGCACAACAGTGAGATGCTGAGCTTTTGTTAGTGCCTCAGACACATGTTACTTAATTCTCATCTGTTGTAAGGATGCTTCAATTACAGAGACATCCTTACTCCTGAGGAGTTGGCGAGGCTGCGAGTATCTCCTCTCATTATCCATATGGAACGCAGAAGAGTTGGAAGATCTCATGTTATTTATTTGTAGTCTCACTACATGGTTTAGGATTGGACAACTCTAATGATACTGGAAGTCCATATGTTACAGTCTTTTAAAGATGACTGCAGAATGGCTTTGATAATGGCGATGATAATGGTCCTGATGAATGTAGGATTTACCTACCGAGATCCTTTGGATGAGGGCCTTGATTTGGGCTAACTGTATCTTCAAAGTGCAGTTTAACCTATATGTGTGTGATTGTGCTTAAATTACTGAGTGTGATGTGGAAAACATCATCAAGGTGATAAAAATAATTAAACTAGTCTTTTAGCTAGATAAATGAAGAGTATGGTTCTGGATTGCCTACATGCAGCAGTTTGCCTTTTTAACATCAGGCCTTTTTTGTGTGATTTATTAAACCTTGTTCTTCTCTCAATGTCTTTGGGAAAGAATAAGTGTAAACACTTTAAGAACTCTTTGTCCCCTCCCCCTTCTCCTAGGTGTGATGATGACCCGATGCCAAATGATAAAGAGAGATTTGCCAGGTAAGAATCTGCTGTGATGCAGTTTTTTGAAGCTTTTGGTGACAAACCACCTTAATGTAAGAGAGATCCTGCAGCACCCTTCTAACTAGTGGTTAGATTTTTCTCTCTTTGAAGGAAGGTGCACCAAAGGATCAGACATTTTCCTTGGTGTTTTTTTGGACCAGTTCATTGTGAGTGTGACAAAATGACACAATGACAAAATTCCTCTTTTTCAACATTTCTTTCAGCTGTTGCCTTGGTCTGTCATTCTTTTCTGCTGCTCAGGAAACTTGCAGAGATACAAGTTTCTTGTTTAGTTCAAGTTTTACTTGAACAGGGTTTCCTGGCAAATGTGGTTTATGTGTTTTGTGGGGGAGTTAGGCAGAAGCTTTCTCTGTAAATGGGGGATTTCCTAGAGATCAGTGTACAGTAACATTATAGGCAATGTTTTGACTTGGATTGTTTACTTGTTGGTGTCTGAAAGTAGCTCTGTACCATCTAGTACTGGGACTGACTTAATGGTATTTTTACAGCTTTCTGAAGACTATGGAACTCAATTAAAATATTTCATGGGTTTATTTTGTGTTGATGTGTAATGTTTTTGCCAAAGTGAGGGGTTTTTGTGTATATCAGAGTGCTGTAAATTCCAGGGTGTCCCCTCAGCGTGAAGGCACATCATGCCATGTCTTGCTAAGAGATAAAATGAGCAAATAGAGAATAATGGCCAAGACACTATGTTTAGCAGCTTGTCTTAAGGAGGGGTCTGGCTTCAGAAATTCCTGAAATGGGAGTTAAAATTCAAGTGATTGAGGACATTGGGGAAAGGACTGCCCAGCATGTTGTGTCAAGGAGCCTGAGGGTCAGCAGGGCAGATCACGTTGCAGGGTGAGCCAGGGATGATGTTGGGTGCAGGGGCCTTTCCCTGTGATCTCACTGAGGGCATGTACTGAAACTAGTAGTCTAGAAATGCTTTGCAAAATGTCTATTCGGTAATGTTTCAGCCAGAGCTATAAACCTCTGTCGGTGCCTCAATGCAGACAGGAAAAAAAATTGCAAAACCGAAATTTCAGGTCACTGTCATGCTGTTATCTGTGAAAGGGCTAGCAAGGACTTCTAAGCTGGGGTTCTCCAGCTTTTTAACTGGTTTGACTTGTTCTGAAGTCAAGCAAATTAGAAATGTTTGCCAGCCCACATTGAATGACTTTTTTCCCTAATGCAAGTCGTAAGCTCTGGGAACTGAAGGTATAGCAGACCCTAATCATACATTTAAGTGCTAAGATAATACAAAATACTAAAAAAGCACATGCTGTAGGCAAGCATTGCAGTGCTGAACAGCTTCATGGCCCTTAAAGTTAAAAATTCTACCTAACTGTGAAGTGCCATAGCTGGAGTAGGGTCTTGGCTCCCTGTGACCTCTGTTGTGGTGTGGCCTTTGATCATCCCAGTTAATGCACATGTTGTAGGCGAGGAGGGAATAAACAAAGAAACAAAACAACTGAATGTCAGGTCTGAATTGCCAAAGCCCAGAGCCTCTGTCTCTGATGGGACATCAGCAGTACCTGTGCCCTTTAACATAGAGATTATCACTTCCATTACTGGCTTAGGTAACAAGGACAGTGGCGGGAGGTGAAGAGCAGTGACAAAGTCATCAGTGTTGTTAGTGTGCTGACACCCTGAATGCAGCTATAAGAAAAGTGTGGCACAGCTCCCCCCTGCATCTGTGCCGCTTGACCTGCCCATAGCTGTCAGATCTGTTTTCTGGGACCGCTCATATCCTGTTCCTTGCAGCTCTGGCAGCCCTCATTTTCTAGTACGTTCTTCCCTCCTCAGATGATGTGAGGCAAAACAGAGCATGAAAGTGAACGTGATTACTTTATTTAAGTACTGTACTAAAACCTGTTTGAAGTGGAAGGGTACTACAGCTGACCAATGCTAAAAACACCTCCTGTACTCCATAAATCCACAGTTACATTTTAGATGCTCAGCCTTTGAGAGATTGCATGCCTGCCTTACTGAACACAGGTGGTACCTTCTCCTTTCCTGGCGGTAGCTTTGGGGGGATTATTTGTTTTCCAAGGCAGCCAAACCTCAAGGAGGAAAACTTATCATCAGCCTCTGTAAAACAAGGTTTGCAGGTTCCTCTTCTCTGAAAACTGAAAGTGCATGCAGGTTGGTGGGGATGTCTGTGTGCGGTTTTGTAGATGATGCGCGTAACATCTCTGTGTGCAATTTGTTGTGTAGCCATCTTGACTGTGTTGTCCTGAATGGTGTTTATGTAGCAGCGTTACAAAAATGTGTGGTGTTAGCTGTGAATTTTACACTGTTTGTGGATTTGTTTTTTTTTTTTAATCTGCGTTTCTGGTTTCTTAATACTATCAAAGAGGCTATTGATTTTTTTTTTTCTCTTTAAAGGGAGAGTAGTTCAATATGAATGGGACCCTAATTCCCAGTTCTGCTATTAACCTTCTAATCTTGCACAGAATAATCTGTGCCTCGGTTATATGTAAAACAGAGCTACCCCTTGGCTATTTTACAGTCTTGGTAAGCGTCTTAAAACTTTGGAATAATGTAGATAGCAGGCACCCAATTAAGTGTAATGTTGCAAACTAATGACTGCTTTGTTTTATGGAATTGCTACTCTGCAAAACAGACGTGTCTGTAGGCTGGGTTTCCTAGTACATCTTCCCATTTTTCATTTCTTTAAACTTTTTCCATTTTAGCTTAGATCGCTGATTTTATTTTTAGGTCTGATGATGAACAGAGTTCAGCGGATAAGGAGAGACTTGCCAGGTAGGAGAATGGAGATTTCAAGCATGGACAAGCAGAGTATTTCCTTTCCTTAATGTTTCTCTAGGCATTCCTTCTCTCTCTTTTTTTTTTTTTTTTCCCCCTCCTCCCCCCCTCTCCTTCCCTCATCTGCTGCAGTAGAGGACTTGAAACTGAACAGACTTCTGGAAATTGCTGTGTAATTGGAATTAGGAGGGGAAAGGCATTTAGTCCCCTTGTGAGAATGTCTTTGGGGAAAACACAAAAGGATTTCTTTGCCAAAGACCACAGGGTAGAGCGTGGTTGGGCCATTGCTTTCACCGAGTATTGTAGCTTTGCTAACCTGTGCTAAATACAATTTTTCTTGTGCTGGATCAAGGTGCCAAATGGCCTGTTCTCACCTTGGTAAGGTTTTGTTGCAGGAATGCTGTTGTATTATCAAACCAGACATTAAAAATTGCACTAGTTTAGTTTTTTTTTCTACCCCATAAAACCTTCCAGGAAAGATGGTGTCCTGCGCCTTACAGCAGTTTAGCCTTACTGAAAACAGGAATTTTTTTCTCCCCAAGTTCCTTTTTGTGATAAATGAGGGACTGTGGCTGAAATGACCGAAGCAGTCATCTTGAATGCTCTACCATCAGTACAGAAATGCACCCCCAGAAGGTGTGCACACAGCTGCAGCTGGTTGAAATGGTGTGTTGTCAGGACTGTATTTCTCCAGCAGAAAACCACCAACTCTAAATACACTGTTCCCTGTTTTCAGCTGCAAAATAAAAACTGCTTAAATCACCTTCAAGGTTTCTGTTGCTTGCCACCCACAGCTTGTTACTGCTGCAGAGCTGAGGATTGGTAATTCATGAAGAATGGCTTGTTTTGTGGCCAAACTTAGCCTGGTTTCTTGCAAACTTACCCTGTAACTTCTTTGGACTGTTCCACCCTAGACTTGTCTTAAGCAACACACAGAACTAAAAAGACTGTCTTGGGTGCTGAGAATGTCACAAGCCTGGTCAGTTTATTGCCTGCTGGCTGGTTTTAAAACAAAAAATAACCCCCAGACATGACCTTTCCTAACTGTGGTATTGCATAGCTTAAATATTTGAGGAGATAAGGAAACCCTAGAGGTGGGGCCTGTGAATACAGCAACCGGCTGTGCTTTTCAGGGATTTCTCCTCCAATGAAGTAGTGACCCTTTCCTCTGTTCCCAGTAGTCAGTTGTTGCTGTCATGCAAGAGCCTGTAGTAAAGAATATTTGGCAGTGGAGCACGTAAAATATCTGATGGTTTCCCAGTAGCTTTTGTAGTGAAGAAGCTTCATTTTCACACTTGAGTATGTGAGTTTGGAGAAACTGAATTAAAGGTGAGTGTGATAATTGACGCACTTCATTTTCTGAATATCAGTTTCTTGCAGCAAGGAGGAAGGTCATTGAATGATTGCACACACCTGGTAGTGATAGATGCTCCATTTTTGTATTTATCCTCTTTAATTCACTTGCCTGTCTATGTTCCTTCCAACACTTTAATCTCATTTCATTTCCCACCGTGTGCTTCCTTGCATCTGATCCATTCTTCTATATAGGAAACCTGGCTTTTAAGTTCTGTTTTGAAAAACCCACCTTAGTAACCCAGTTAAACTACATGCTGGATAAAAAGAACCAAGTCTAAACAATTTATGTTCTGATCTGGAGGTTCATGGGGGCTGTGCCCTGCGAGCAGGCTTGCAAAAGGTGTGTGAAGAACCTCTTTAAGGACTGTAAGTGGGCAGCATTCGTTGTGGTGCCTCTGTAGAGGTCTGCGCGCACCACCCAGGTGTGTGCCTCGTAGATGGTCCGTCCGCATTGGCCTTCATCTCTACAGAAATTGGGTGTATATCTCCTCTAAAGCTTTCCCTCCTGCCATGATACTGTAAAAGGCTCTCAATGTAACTGAGAAGTACCTTCATAAAGGCACTGCAAGGTGAGACTCATCTGTTGTAACTTAGGTGCCCAAGCCTTAGCTGTGGCCCTGGCCTTCTTGTATCATTATTGGAGACACATGGCTGTCTGCAAGGTGATGGTGGAGGGGATTTAATGCATCCTCAGACAAACAGTGGATGCAATGAGTCTTCATAATCTGTCTGCACCAGTGCTCTTTAAAGGCAAATTTCCTCAGTAAAGTGAGGTGAACCCCACTCTGAGAGCAGAGGCCATGGTAAAGGAAGAAATCCTTTGGCTTGCCACAGTGTTGTGGAATTGATGGGGAAGCTTCTTTCTCTGCTAAAATAGCTTAGCCTAGCTTGTTGCCTGCACCAGATACCAGGGAATGGATGTGATTTAAAGCGAGGCTCTTGTCCACAGCAAAGAAGGTCCAACTGTAGGCTGTCCTCCTTGCACTTGTTCCTGTGTTCCTTTGTGCACGCCCAGCATGTGAGGTGCTTGTAGTCCTTCTAACTCCTGATGACCCTGATGCATCTCTGTGTTTTGCACTCTGGCCTTGTGGAAGTGTTGACATGGGGAAACAGCTGAGGCTTCTGGCCTGTTGGTAACTTCATCTTCCTCCTCTCCTCCCTGGCCTTTTGCAGGGAAAATCACAGCGAGATTGAACGTAGGCGAAGGAATAAGATGACTGCCTACATCACAGAGCTGTCAGATATGGTGCCCACCTGCAGTGCCCTGGCCCGCAAACCAGACAAGCTCACCATCTTGCGCATGGCTGTCTCTCACATGAAGTCCCTGCGTGGCACAGGCAATACCTCCACTGATGGCACCTACAAACCCTCCTTTCTCACTGACCAGGTCTTGGCTTGATGCTGCTTTGTGGGAAATACTGCAGTCATGGAGGGGGGGTGGGTGGGCCTGGAATTAAATTGGGGATGGAGGGAGATAGGTGCCTAGGGTGGGTTTAGAGGGTGTCACCTGCTTGGCTCTGGAGTTGAGAGGATGTCTGTCTGTCTGTGAATGCAGGAACTCAAACATCTGATCCTAGAGGCAGCCGACGGCTTTCTGTTCATAGTGTCCTGTGAGACCGGGAGGGTGGTCTATGTCTCCGATTCTGTGACTCCTGTCCTGAACCAACCCCAGTCCGAATGGTTTGGCAGCACCCTGTATGACCAGGTGCACCCGGATGACGTGGGCAAGCTGAGGGAGCAGCTCTCCACATCGGAGAACGCACTGACAGGTAAAGCAGCCTGCAAAGGGCCTGGTGGGGGCGGGCAGTATGAAAGCCTGCAGAGGACTTGGATTAAAACCTTCCCTTTGTAGAAGGAACCAAACCCTGGTGCCTTTCTAACAAGGATCCTGCAGCCCCCCCTGAGAATGCATCTAAAGGTACCATTGGTGACACTTGTGTCTTGCTAGTTTTCTAATATGTTACCTGGTGCCTGTGTTGGTGAAAGGACTCACATGGCAGCGGCATCTTGTTTTTTCTTCTTTCTTTAGGTCGCATCCTAGATTTGAAGACAGGAACTGTGAAGAAGGAAGGCCAGCAGTCCATGAGGATGTGTATGGGTTCACGAAGATCCTTCATCTGCCGAATGAGGTAATGAAGAGATTCCTTGGGGAAATCTCATTTGGGCCTGAAGCTGAACTTGCTCCCTGGCCCCTTCATGCTTTTATTTCAGCTTTTTTTTTTTGCTCGTTCTGATGTAGATATGATATAACATGGCTGAGCTTTCCACACAGTGCTAACAGTCAAGTTCTTGAGATTTTTCTTTCCCCTATGCTTGGATAGCTCTCAAGACTGTTGTCGTAGAAGATCCAGTTTCAAGTAACAATTTTTGACCCCATGTGTCACCTCCCTTGAAGTTTGTAGAATGAGGGCTTTTCACTTGTGTGATGGAGGTTCAAAGGTTCATCCCCATTTACAGACTGCTTCCGCTTATTCAAGATTGTCAGATTGTTTTGATGTTGATCAAGAAAGATAAAAGCCTTTCCCCTCGTATTTCTAATTCTGGTACAGGTGTGGCAACAGCTCAGTGGATCCAGTCTCTGTAAATCGTCTCAGCTTTATGAGGAATCGCTGCAGGTAAATTATACAAGAGTTATGGGCAAGCATGCTGCATTGCTAGGAGCAAAAGGAGCTACAGCTCTGTCATGAGAGTGGTGGGGACACACTAGTGAGTGAGTGTAGGGTAGACTAGTACAGATCATAGAAGAGTTTAGATCTGCTGGTAGAGGAACCAAAGTATCACTATCTGAGGAAGATAATCCTGGGGAAGATTAACCTTTCTTTATTCCAAGATTGGATTTGAAGTCACTTTAACACTGCATGTTCTTTACACTGCTGGTGTTGAGCTCTGGTGTATCTTGTCCCTTTTTAATTTCAAGTTGAGATAAATTCCAACCTATTCTGTTCTTGAGCCTCTTGCATTTATGTTAAGTCTTTGTTCTTTTTTTACCCTGAAGATGTTCTGTGGAAGCTTTTTCAAGTTTCAAGTAGAAACCTTGCCTCACCTTACCCCAGTTTAATATATAGCACAATCAGACTGTTTCTCTCTCCCAAGGAATGGCTTAGGTGCTGCAAAAGATGGCGAACCTCACTACGTTGTGGTGCACTGCACGGGTTACATAAAAGCCTGGCCCCCTGCAGGTAATGTCTTAGCCGAAGTGTTCAGTTGTGACTGTTTTTAAGAGCATATGGTCTAAAGGTGTTCTATGAACTGAATGTGGCAATGAATGCTTTCCAAATGTATCTATCACTTTTTCTTATTTTAAGATTGAACTAATTTTTGCAGTTGCTAGATCAGAGATCTGTGTCTCTGGACAGTAGAGATACTGTGGAGGATGAAAATAATATTACATTGTCTGATATGCTAGCTTGTGCTTAAAGTTACAGAGATCTTTAACCCTTCTGGTGAAAAAAGGGAGGGGGAGGCAACTTCATTTGCCAAATTCCTTCATGGGAAAGGGTATTGAATTACAAAACAGGGCGGGGAGATGTACTGAAGTCAGAACTGCATGTCTTTTTCCTCTGAAATTAGCAATTTTTCTTGTATTGACCTTGCTGGAATTTTTTGGCACTCGCCTCTCAGGTGTTTCACTGCCTGATGATGACCCCGATGCTGGCCAGGGCAGCAAGTTTTGCCTCGTGGCTATTGGCAGGCTCCAGGTGGGTAGCATCTTTCAATGGTTCAACATTGCCTTGTCCGAAAAGTCCACAGAGTTAAACTGTTCTGTCTGAAGATGTTCCCTGACTGCCACAAATCCAACTGCAGGGCTGGCTGGTCAGGAGAAAGCAGCTCTTGCAAGATTTGATAAGTGTACTGTCTTGCCTTGCAGGTCACTAGCTCACCCAACTGCACAGACATGAACAATGTTTGTCAGCCGACAGAGTTTATCTCCCGACACAACACTGAAGGCATTTTCACCTTCATAGATCACCGCTGTGTGGCCACAGTTGGCTACCAGCCTCAGGTGAGAAAATGGTAGGAGCTTTCTAAGAAAGAACTGCTGTTGAAACTTACTTTTCCCTCCTCCCTCTCTTGTACATCATGGCTCTGCTTGTCTAACAGATCTGATAAAAAGATGCCCAGGGCCTAAACATGTGTTTCTTCTCCACCAGTTGCTTTTTCATGTGCTTTTCTAAGTACTTTGATCGTTGGAGGGATGGGTGGCTCTGGATTATGTCTAATGTCAATTAAGATTGGTTTTGCCTCCATTTGAGTTAGAGATCAAACGTTAGTCAACTGCTGTTGTGCTTCTCTTTAAAATACAGCATGCCAGTTCCTGTACTTGGTTTGTGTAACAGAGATTTGGTGGAGGGGGAGCAGTAACTACCTGTCCAAAGTGGAGTAATTAATGAGGCAGACCTGAAAGAGGGAGTCTGCCTGCCAGATGAACTGACTTGATCTCTCTCCCAATTCCTTTAAAATTAGGAACTTCTGGGGAAAGACATTGTGGATTTCTGCCACCCGGAAGACCAACAGCTGTTGCGGGACAGCTTTCAGCAGGTAAAACACTTTAGCTACTACTTCGCATGTGGTGTGGTATTCAGATTGGAATCTGTCTTGGTGCTTGCAAAGCAATGAAACTAATTGGAAAACCAAGAGGAAAATAAACCTTAGATATTTCTCCTTTGCCCAATGGCAAACAGTTACAGATATAGTCACATAACTGTAAATGTGCAAAACAAAACAGAAGCATCTGATGTCTAACTCTTGAATTCATCCTCTGGCTGCTAGTCCAATCTGCTTTTAGGGCCAGAGACGTGGCTCCAAAGTGCCTACTTGAATGCCATGCTTCTGTGGCTGAAACACTGGTTCATCTCTAGGGCCCAGCCCAGTGCTGCAGAACTCGAAATGGATGTGGTTTGCTTGCCCTGTTGTCGTTACTCTTATTTCTGAGGGCGTTGGACTTGTGGCAGGGCAGGTAAGACTGCCCCTGTGCTTTCATGACTCCAAAAAGTAGCTGCTCATATCCATTTGTCCAAATAGTTGGAATCAGAAGCAACAGCATGTGCTTCATTTACTGGAGGCTTTTTCATACATCTCACCAGTGCAAAGAGATAAGAAAAGTGAAAGTCAAAAAGGGGATATTAGATTCTCCTTCCATATCATTCAGGAATCAAGATAGCATAAGGGAATAGTAGCAGTGTCATTTGATTGGGGAAGACCAAGATATGGTCTTGTAGGCTGCGAGGCAAAGGGCCATCATGAGGTTTTAGCAGGGGGTGGCTTATGCTCAGAAGCAGGTTGCTCTTCAACGCCTTCCTTTATCAGGTACTACTGATGGCATTACGTTTTTTTAGGTGGTGAAGTTAAAAGGCCAGGTTCTGTCAGTCATGTTCCGATTCCGATCCAAAAACCGGGAATGGCTCTGGATGAGAACCAGCTCCTTTACCTTCCAGAACCCCTACTCGGATGAAATTGAGTACATCATCTGTACCAACACCAACGTCAAGTATGTACATGGAAATGACTTGCCAACCACCAGTGATAGCACACGAACCTGCTGGGATCTTGTCCCAGAAAAACCAGCAGCACAGAACTGGGGAGCTTTGGCCTCTCCCCATCACCAAGCGTCCCATCAATTTGCATAGGCCCTGGAGAAATTGCTAAGTCCCATGAGCGCTCTTTTCCTGGACCGTGGCAGGCACTACAGGACTATAAAGTGCAAGAAATTTAATTCCTTTGGCTGTCTCGGTTGTATGGCTTAGCAAGCTGCCAATGTTCAGCTCCAGTAGTGCCTTTTTTAACTCTGATTACTGGAGCAAGTCTCCTGTCTGTGTGCTTGCATTCAGAGTTAATATTAGTGAAGTCTGCCTTTGAATGTAGCTCTTGGACTCCTGTGACAGTCGGGGGGGCAGCTGGTCCAGAGAGTGGCTTTTCATGTGAGCAGGACTGTCTGCACCTGATGGTAGGAAGTAAATGCTTATTTTTCTTCACTGTTGTAGTTTGTCCTTGGACTCAGAAACAAGCTCCAGTGGGAAGACTGCTTTCATTGTTGTTGTCTTCTTTTCCCTCTCTTGACTATTTTAGTGGGTTGGTACATCCCCGTTGGGAGTGATCAGAGCTGCTCTCTCTTCCCATGAGTGAGCTCTAGGCCCCTTGCATAAGAGCAGCAACTGAAATAAAAACAAAAAGTGCCTGCATGTGATTCATAACTGTAGGCTTGGTGGGTGCAGCAAATGGAGTCTCTCCAGCCAGGCAAACAGAAGGCTAGATTGCTTGTGGGCAAGTGAAGCCAGGAATTTTTTTTGCAAAGGGACAAACTCCTAGAGTGCAGGTAGCATTTCTTCCCTTCCTGCAGCTGACAAACTGATGCTTTCTGATGAGAAAGTATTAAGAGTTGAGCAGTGACAAGTCCCTCTGGCTTTAAAAGCTGTGGTCTGAGTGCAAGGTTGAAATCTGATGCAGATCTGATACAGGCCTTAATTCCTGTCCCAGTGTTAGAGATATCTCTTTGAACTCATTCATTCCACATGCATCCATTCTCACATCCATATTATGCCTTCTAAAAGCACTGCATAAATTCAGACCAGATAAGCAGCAATCTGTGTCTGTGGTTGAGGTGCATTTTTATATGTGCATCTTTGCTAGGTTATCTGTATTCTCATCTTTTGAGATCAGGTACTGTTGAAGCAGCAGCTTGCGAAAGAACTGTCAAGAAAACGCTGGATTTTTATTCCTTTCTTGTGGGAGTTAAACATTAACTGACTTCTGACAGTTAACAGAAGAGCATAAAGAACTCCACCAAGGTCTTGGGCTTAAAAGCTAAAACTGCTGGTGGTCTCTGCAGGCTCCAGCTCTGGAGTGTCTGACATAGAGCTGAATGGAAAAACCTTGGGGGTTTTTAGGTTCCTACAACCTTTTCTTGTGCTTTAAGGATGTTGCGGATCTGGCCATGCTCCTGGTTCAAGTTAGTAATTGCTCCCCTGCTCAGTGACTGAGTGGGAGGGGGCAGAGCCCTTTGGCTCATAGCCGTTAGCATTATATTACATGACACCCTCCCCTTTCAGAGACCACGGAGACTGAGTGGAGGGATCCTTCACTTGAACAGGTTTTGCAAAAGCAAAGCTTCCACTCTTGTCCAAGACAGGTGCACTTTCCTACACACAGTAGCCAACTGTTTGCTTTCATTTGGTATTTTTTAAATTTATTTTTTTCTTTCTTTCTTTGCTTTAAAGGAACTCGAGCCAGGAGTCTCGGCCTGCCCTGTCAAACTCAATGCAGAGGCCCCAGCTGGGGCAGAGTGTCAACCTTCCCCTGGAGATGGGCACGGCACAGCTGCCCTCAAGGTCAGGAGGTGCTCAGCTCCTTTTACCATGCCTCTCTTGCTGGTTCTGCCCTCCTGTCAAATAGCCTTCCTACCCAAACTTTCCTCTCTGCAGCAATGAACTCCTCTGGGCTAGTGAATCACTGGTGTAACCACAGAGTATCTCTTCCCTTGGCAGTCATTTTTAGCAGCCAGTGTTCTCCTGTTACAGAGACTTTCTATTTTAGGCAGCAGCAGCCACCACAACAGACAGAGCTGGAAGTGGTCCCAGGAAGAGAGAGCCTGTCTGGTTACGACCACTCACAGGTAAATCAACAGGGGGTTTGGTTACTCCTTGCATTTGTTGTCCTGCATTATTTAAATTACCTTTTGCTGGGGCTTGAAAGGTGGCCACACGAGATTGACTTGAGGCTGCTGAGGGTTTGGAGAGGAAGGTGTTCTGCCTTGGGTTTTGCTGGATCTGCTTGCTTGATTCTGATCCACCGCTGTGGCATCCTCCCTACTATGCCCACATCAATACTGCCAGCCCTAAATGGCCTCACTGTCCCGATAAAATACGCAGGAGTCGAGAGAGCAGCCTGGCATCTTGCGTGCAAGGTCTTTGCCTGCAAAGCCCTCAGCTGTTCTCCATGCTGGCTGCGAGACCGCTGACTTCCTTTGTGCTTGAGGCACTGATGGCTCACATTTATACCTGCTCCCAGGTTCCTGTTCAGCCTGTGACTGCTGCTGGCCCAGAGCACAGCAAGCCCTTGGAGAAGGCAGAGAGCCTTTTTAATCAGGAGCGGGACCCAAGGTTCAGTGAAATCTACAGCAGTATCAATACAGGTAGGGAGTGCTGGGCTGTGAGGCATGGCCAGGGGCACATCACATCTTTATCTGATTTCAGCTTCAATCTGAGTGCTCTTTGCTGTTTCCTAAGTCACTCAGAGCAGTTCTGGGTGTGGAGGCTCAGCGTGACTGTGTTATGGCAGCCCAGGTCTTGCAAACTAGTGCTGATTTTCACACTGGATGGATAATTCCTGTCTAGGCTGATGTGATGTTGTGGCAGTGAATTGTCCTTCAGCCAACATTTTGCTAGAGAGGTGTGGGGAGGGAGTGGGTGATAAGGTGTGTCTTGCTCTGGTCTTAACTGCCTGCCTTAGTCTGATCCTTCCTGCTTGTCCCCAGAGAGCAGTTCTCAGTGTTCCTAGTCTGAGCACTGAATGTAGTGGATGCTCTAACCCCAGAGGACCTTAATGCAAGTTTATTAGAAAATGGAGAGGAAATCAAATTAAACAGGCTTTTAGAAAACCATCTGGAGTCCATGTCTGGATAAGGAGCAGTCATGTTTGCTTTGGCTCAGAACAGTCTTCCTTCACATGGGGATGTCTCTTGCAACTGCTTCTCTGTCCCTGTTCCTGCTGCTGAGACTTTCTCAGCCCTGAAGTGAATCAGCCTCTCTCCACAGACCAGAACAAAGCCATTCCTGCCAGCACAGTGCCTGCCAACCAGCCCCTCTTTACGCAGGGAAACACTTTCACCCCATCGCGACCTGCTGAGAACTTCAGGTGAAGCTTCCTATGCTGTGCTTTGAATGGGCTCATGTTAATTTTGTCTTGTCCTGCAGTTGTTCCTGTTCTGTTTCTGTGTCCTTCTGCAACAGCTGAGTGTTCCCAGCCTCTCTCTGCATGGCAGTGATTGTCCATAAATGTGTTCCTATATACTGTGCACAGGAAATACAGGGGGAGCCCATCCAGGCATTGGTTTCTTTGAGGGGTGGGTGTGAAACTCTCTCTGCTGCCTGGTGCTGCTTTACTCCTGGTCAGAGGTGCAGGAGCTTTGAGGCAGTGTGCAGAGTTGGCATGGCCCCTTCTCTGCTGTGCCAGTCCTTGCCCTCATCTTCACCTCCCCAGCTACTGCCTCAATTCCCTGATATCCCTCTGCTCTGTTGCTTGCCAGAGCTTGTCTGCAGGATAGCTGTGCCTCTTGAACATGCTTAGGCTGAAGCCCCAGAACTGAGCTGGGTGAGACTAGCCTTGCCCACAAACCCAGGAGCTCCTGCCAGTTGTGTCCACAGCAGGGCAGCATGATGGGCACTGGCACATGAGCAAAGTTACCCCACATTTCTGGGCTCATTTGTCCCCACCAATAACTTGCACGGATGGTGTTTGTGCCTCTTTGTCCTGTGTGTGATACCTAGTGTCCCAAGAGCACGTCTCCTGTCTTCCAGGAGCAGCAGCATGGTACCTCCTGTGAACATTATTCAGCAGCAACCCTCATCAGCAGGCCGGATCTTAGCACAGATTTCACGCCACTCCAACCCAGCTCAGGTCAGCGGAACCAACTGGGCTCCAGGGACACGGCCAGCGTTCACTCCCCAGGTAGCAAAGCCTTTACCCTCGGTGCAGTCTGTGAGTCCCCGCTGCCTTCCAGACCCTTCTCACCATCATGAAACCACCTGCTTTAATGCTGTAGCTGAGTGACGGAGCAATGCTGTGTGCCCATGTGCTTTCTCCTTTGGGGCCAGTCCAGCAACTTCTCACCCTAGCTAAGACGAGGCTCAGAATAAATGCATTTCTCCTCTTGCTCTCCCGTTTCTTGCTCTCTTATAGCAAGTGGCATCCCAGACGGTGAAGACTCGGCCCCCTTCTTTCAGCATGGGGACTTTCCAAGGCACCCCATCCTCCTTCAGCCCCATGACAGCACCTGGCTCTACGGCTTCCCCTGCTGGGGCTGCTTACCCGAACCTTGCCAGCCGTGGCACAGGCTTCAGTGAGTATGGCTTGGGATGCTGGGGAGGTTGGGGTGGCAACAAAATCCCTTCAGGGGAAAGCTGGGAGCATCAGTCAGATAAAGCCTTGGTGTGATATGATCTCCATCGTTTTCTTGTGTATGTTGGGAATGCCCAAATGTGGAGAGCACAGCTAAATCCCTGCTTTGGCTAATACTGCCTTTATCACCTTTAACCATTGTCCCAGCATGAGGCTCCAGAGCAGATGAATTTTGAACCATTTTAAGGCTGACTGGGAGGAAACAAACCCCTCTGGGACTCCCCTGCGTTTGTTCTTGTTCTACCCCATAGATGGGTACTGACAAATGCCTTAAATGCATGTGACAGTTTAGTGGCTTTTCTTGGAGGGGATATCTTAACCTGTTACCAGTAGGCACCACACAATGAGTTGTGCACTTCCTAGTCCCATTAAAGGATCACAGAAACCACAGCCCTACACCAGGAATTGCTTGCTGACTTGTTCTCTGTTAAGCAGCCACGGAGACAGCGCAGACCCCTGCCCCGTTCCAGACGCGGGCAGCCGAAGGTGTGGGGATGTGGCCCCAGTGGCAAGGACAACACCACGGCCCGGCATCGGGGGAGCAACATGTGCAACAGCCGCAGCCAAGCCAGCCTGAGGTCTTCTCAGTAAGATGGTGCTTTTTTAACCTCCTGAGTGAGGACTGGTGTGGGCCAATCTTATGGGAACGAGTGATACTTGCTTCCCCAGCGTGGGCAGCTGGCTGAAGCGCCAAGAGCTTGCCCCTCTAGTTCATAATATCTGGTGAGGTCTCAAAGTTGTGAATAGCCTGATGGAGCTGAAATTGGAAAGGAGAGGGCAGAAAGGCTTCAGCAGGACTGGCTTTGTATCTTGGTCTGTTGCGGGATCAGTGTGAAACTCTACCAGCTCCGCAGTTGAATTAACCCTTCTAGCTCTAATTAAAACCAATAACAAAAAAGCCAAACACCTCCGCCCCTGCCTCCCAATCCAATAAAGTGAAGAGAATTCCTTGAGAGTTCATATTCTTGCAACTTGCTGCCCCCTGCTTTCAAAGGAGTCAGTGCAGTCACTGCTTAGGACTTCGATTTGCTGCTTTCCTGCAGCCTCGGACACAAACCCTTTATATGCCCTTGGGAGGGAAGGGACCATCTTGGTGTGCAGTACCTACTCTGGCAAACTCCTCTGTGACTGAATTACCGATGTGATATTCTAGTGCAAATAATAACTCTCTCCTTGTATCCTCACAGGATATGTTGACAATGCTGGGAGACCAAGGACCCAACTACAACAACGAAGAGTTCCCAGAGTTGAATATATTCCCTTCTTTTTCAGAATAAAATAAGCCCTGGGGGAAGCAAATTATAGCTATATATAATACCCATGTGTAAAGGAAAACACCTAAGTCTTTTTTTCAAAGACTGCTGAACTTTCTAAACACTTCCTACCTTCTGGAGGTGAAACTCTGCCCGACAGCCTGGAGGATGGGTGGCCATGCAGGAGGAAGATGTTGTGATTTTGGGCACCTCCTCTGTGTGGTGCTGGCAGTGGGGGACACTTCACCCGGAGGCTTCAGGACTTGAGTGCTGCGAGAGCAGCCTCACTCATTGACCGAAGGCCCCGTGTTTCCAGAGCCGCTTGCGAGTGGTTTTCGTTCTGCACGCTGGGTTGGTTGGAGGGATTCCTGCCTGGATTACAGACAGCCCCTCCAAACTCATAAGGTGGCTTTTACTGTTTTTATTTCAATCTTCTATACCATGACTCTTTTTCTATAAACACAAAGTATTGTAACTTTTTAAATATTGGAAGAAACTCTTCCAAGCGTTAACCCTGTATAACGCAATTCTGGAGGATGCTTGCCCAAGAATCCTTGTCGTAAGCTGGCTTTCTTATTGGAGGAAGCTCGGCCATCTTTGGAGGGTTAACTGCATCTCCAGTCTGGGGTGCTTTATTTAGAGATTCCCATGTTGGCAGGCACGTTGGTGTTTGTTTGGATGCCGTCTCTCTTCTGTGAACTGTGCAATGAATATGGGCCTCTGTAGTCAGTGTGACCTGTAAACTCCCTCGGGGCCCAGTCATTCATGTGAATGACACAATAGTTACGAGCCATAAAAATATTACCTATGTAGCTTTGTTCTCGATGCATCAGTTTTGCAGCTGATGGTTTCTGTGCTGCCATGAACCAATGTTTCAACAGGCTTTTTGTCAGCTTTTGGGGGGGAAAACAACTGCTCTGCGCTGTCCATGCAATTTTACCATGTCTAGATTGAGTTCCTTGCCTTCGTTTTGGACCTGGAGATCTGGTTCCCTGCACAGAGAGGCCCTGGATTTGTTCAGGGCCTTGCTGAGGAGTTGCGTTTTCACTACATGCTCTGAATGGCAGTATTTGCTTTTATACTCACCATCTCCTTAAAGAAAAATTCATGCCATATGATGAACCTGTTGCCAAATCACAAAATGGAGGAGGGCAGGGGAAGATGGGGGACAGAAATTTTGGGGGGTTTTTTGTTTGTTTGTTTGTTTTTTAATTTTAAACCTTGACTTTGAATCTTCTGGCTGCTTCAGTGGAAAAAACTTGTAGCAAATCTTGCTCTCCTCAGAGTGTGTGGGGGCTGGAAGAACAGTTTGATTCCCCCTGTGATGGCAAGCCTTGCTTCAATTTCAACAGGAAAATTTGTTCATTGCAGAGTTTGACTTGGAAGGAAACTTGGCACAACTGCAACGGGGGAAGAATATGAAGCTTTCCTGGAAGCCTGGCTTTGTTTTGGATGAAATATGGGCATTTCTCCCTCCTCCTTGTGTCTTGGTGGGGCTGCTCAAGACCCCCAGGCTGGCCGTGAATGTCCTCTTTGCTGGTGTGGGGCAAGGCAGGGATGTGTTTGGAGTCGCAGGTCTTGGTGCTGCAATGGTGGGGAAGACTCTCCAAAGAGCAGGTTTTGGAGACGTACCTAGCAGATAACATCCATGTAGGGAAGGCCTTCAAACATTTGTGTTACTGACTGTCAGGTTTCAGTGCTTGCAGAGACCCAGAGATGTTTCTCTTGGTAGTGGAGCAGAAAGCTTTCAGGCTTTTTTTCTCTCCTGCCTTTGTTGGAAAATTAAGATTGGAAGTTTTTTTTTTTCCTCACTTCAAACACCACTTTCAAATTTATCTGTGGAAAGGTGGGAACCTCCCATTAGGGACTTTGGAAACATCCTGTGATCCACCCCTGTCCTTTTACCCAGGGAAAATGTTACCAGCAATAACCACGATGGGCCCCTCTTCATCTGCAGCAGCCCATTATATCCCATGCTGTCCCCCTTGCCAGGCTGTGGAGTTTTCTCAGGCTTAGAGATCTATTTTGTAAAGTAGCAAGGTGTTGACCATCCCAGGAGTTCATACTCAGGCTCGCACCACCTGCTCACAGGGTGAAGGGGGCATGTGAAGGACCAGCACTGAGCTGCACCCTGTCGTCCAGCGTCAGAGCTGTGCTGTCCTGATCTGATGGAGGATGGAGCAGCGCTCAACTGCCCAAGGAGGAGGAAAAGTCCCGGTTTTTTTATAGAAATCAAGCCCTGGGGAACTTGACCTTTGTGAAGCTACAGCTCTGATGCTTTCTGGAGTGATGTCCTTCAGCTGTTGAGCTTTGTCCCAGGGCAGCAGTGGGAGCTGGATTTGCCTGTGGTGCTTTGAACCCCCACCCCTACCCCGAGCACAGCAGGACCCAGGGACTCCATGGACAAAAAGCAATGCCTTCCAGGTCTGTGTGTTCCCCGGCTGAGAGCCCATCTCTCCCTGAGCCATCGTGGGTGATGCTGCTGTAGCCCTTTGATTTCAGGTCCTGCCATGGACAAGTCAAGCTGCTGAGGAAAAGAAACCAGCTGGAGCAGCCAGCAAATGCCAAACCTGTTGGGAAACGCTGGCCTGGCTTTGGTGCTGGCAGCAGCAGAGGACAAGGACTGGTGAGGGGCTGGCAGGGTCTCGGCATCTGCCACCCCCCCCACTGCAGGGTCCCCAGGCTTGTCCCGTGGGCTGTTGGAGGGGATGGCACTTGGTGTCCTTGCAGAGCCGTGGGGCAGTGGCTAGTCCCCTTCACATCCCCTTTTGATAATTGATAATTGTATTATTTTTCAATGGGGGTGGGGTGTATTTTATTGTACAATCGCTTGGGGTGGGGGGTGGGGGCCTTGTTTTGGGCCCAGGGCTCCCTCTTGTTGCAGATGATTATATGTAGCAGAGATTTTACAACAAGATATTTTCCCTTTTTCAAAGCTCTGTCTCATTTCTGCCTCCCCTGTACTGTGGCTCTGGTCACAACAGTGTTGCCCTGAATCCCTATCTGTGCCCTTGCAGCAGTGCTGGGGCAGCAGAGGGGGGATGGACCCCTGGGTGCTGCCTTTCCCCCAAGCTCCCTCTCTTCTTTCCCCCTCTTAATCACTTGCAGTCGTGGTCTGGAGTGTGTTAGCAAGCCCTTGTGATCTCTGGGTTTGTGGATCATCATGTTCTCCCCAAGCCCTGCAGCTGGAGAGGGGATACAGCCTGGTACCCCTAATCCAGCCTCATCTCCCCCCGCCTCTGATCTCTCTCTGGCCCTATCCCTAAGGTGTGTGACCCCCTAAAATACTTGGCTCCCCATGGTTTGGTCCCTGTGTGGGTGGCCTTGCAGCTTGGTCATGCGCGGCCGAGTCAGGGCCCCGTGCTCAGGGCAATGAGTCTGTGCCAGAGCCCCGGGCTGACTCAGCCACCCCCTTTCTCAGCAGGCAGGGAGGGTGAGCTTATGTGTGGGTCCCTTACCCCGGGGACCCCTGCAGTGATGGGGTGACATGGGTGTAGTTTTAGAGGTGGCTCTAGCCTGATCTGTGCCTTGGGGCTGCTCCCATCCCCTTAACTCTGCCCCTTGCTCCCTGGGGCAGCCCATCCTCATACCCACGGCTGGATGATGATCTCCCCAGCATGGTCTGCCTGGGAAAAGGGACTAATGCCACTGGGTTATACTGGGACCTTCCAGGCAGTGAACAAGGCTTTCTGACTCGTGGCAGGAGCCGTGTGACGAGGGGCCGGTCACTGCAGAAAGCACCGTCTGATGCCGCTTCCCTGTGGTGTTGCTGCCTGGGGTCAGGGATAAGCCTGGTCTCCCTGGGCTGTACCTGTGCCCCCCAGAACTGGGCACAGGGGGTGGCAGGGGAAGCAGTCCTGGGTGGGGGACATTGGGGGCAGAGAGGATGTCCTGTCCTCTGCTCTAGATGTCACACAATGAACCTGAGGCACTGGGGATGGTCTAATCCTGCCTCTCTTGAAGCAAGTGGGTGCTCAGCCCTCCCTGGGGTGCTGGGGAGGATCGGGGGTGCACAAACAGCTCCTCTATCATGGGGCAGGAAGGTGACCCTGGGGCACAACTCTGGGACAAGGAAGATGTCCCTAGGGTGGGGTGCTGGGGCAAGAGGACATCCCTGGGGCAGGAGGATGTCCCCGGGGCAGGATCCAGATCTGCTGGCCCCTGAGCCAGGGCTGACTCAGCTCTGCCCCACAACATCACGTGAAGCCGGGAGGGAGCCGCTGCTGCATCCCCCCTCCCTGTCTCCTTTTTCTCTCCAACCCTGTACGAACCCAGGCGACTGCCAAAATTTTCCAGCTGCCTCTTAACTTCCTCAATCCAGCGCCATAAAAGAGCTGCAGACGCGGCACCCGCATCCCCTGGTCCCAGGCTGCACCGTCCTCCCACTGACAGCACGATGCTGGGGTAAGTGGCCTGGGAGAGGGTCCCGTGGGTGGGTGGGAGACCCAATGAGGTGTTGCTGGGGCAGTCAGGTGGCTTTTTCCCTGGGGAAATGGACCCCAGTGGGAGCAGAAGGTGAAATAGGGTCCTGTGTGGCAGCATTAGGACCCTTAGTGTTAGAGGTGCAAAAGGGGAAACCGAGGCACAGAGCATCGAGCGGAGCTGTAGGCTGCAGGGTTGGGCTGGTGGCCCCATTCCTGCTCTGCCCCAGGGGTCTGGAGAGAAAGCGGATGCTGGGGGCAAGCGGGTGAAGCAAGGGAGGGGTGGGATGCCTGGGTCCGTCCCCCCCCACCTGCACCCCCTGCTCTATGTGCCCCCAAAATTCAGTTTCCCCGTGGCTTGGGGCTGTTGGAAAGGCGGCAGTGGTGCAGTAATGGGAACCAGCTGTCCAGCTCATGTGATGCCTGTGCTGGCCAGCACTGCCCGCCCTGGGGTCCTGGCCCCAAAACAGGGTGGGCAGGGGGTCCTAGCCCAAAAGCAGGGTTGGTGGGGGGTGCTGGTTCCCATGGGGTGGGTACGGGGTTCTGGTCTCTGCCAGGGTGGGTGTGGGGTCCCAGTCCCTCATGGCTCAATAATGGGGCGGGCACAGGGTCCCCTATGGCCTAGAAATGGGATGGATATGGGGTTCTGGCCCCTATAGGCCAGCACTGGGGTGGGTACGGGGTCCCAGTCCCCTATAGCACAACATGGTTGCAGGCACAGGAGCCCATCCCCCATCCAGCCCTCCCAGGCTCAGTCTTTGTCCCTGCTCCCCAGGATGTGGTGGCCCACACTGCTGTCCCTGCTGGTCCCCGCAGTGGTGGCCCAGTTGCACCCTGAGCGAGAGCTGGACACCCAGTGGGACCTATGGAAGAAAACCTATCGCAAGCAGTACAACGGTGAGGTACGGCAGAGCCCTGTGGGAGGGGACCAGCCCCTGGGGGATTGCTGGGAGGGAGCTGGGGACCACCCAGGTGATGTCCCCATGGGGCTGGGGCTGGTGTCCCCACGGTGGTGGTCGACATGGGCAGGACCCCTCTTCCTAGTGCCATCTCATCCTATGGTGCAGGCGGATGAGGTGGCGCGGAGGCTGATCTGGGAGAAGAACCTCAAGTATATCAACACCCATAACCTGGAGCATGCGCTGGGCGTCCACACCTTCGAGCTGGCCATGAACCACCTGGGCGACATGGTGAGTGTCACAGGGGGGGATGGTAACGGGCTGGTTGAGAGGGGACTGAGTACCCTTGGGTGCTGCTCTGCCCAGCAGCCCCAGGGCTGCACCCACCCACCCTGGGCTCCTTTCCCAGACCAGCGAGGAGGTGGTGAGGACGATGACAGGCTTGAAGGTGCCCCGTGGCCACCCACATCGCAACAAGACACTCTACGTCCCTGACTGGACCGAGAGAGCCCCGGCTTCCGTGGACTGGAGGAGGAAAGGCTACGTGACACCTGTCAAGAACCAGGTAAGCAGGGTGCTCCTGGGGGTGCCCGGAGTGGGTTGGCACCCCGGTGTCAACCATCATGTCCCCATAGGGCCAGTGCGGCTCGTGCTGGGCTTTCAGCTCAGTGGGTGCGCTGGAGGGGCAGCTGAAGCGGAAGACGGGGAAGCTGCTCTCCCTCAGCCCCCAAAACCTGGTGGATTGCGTGGCCAACAACGACGGTTGTGGTGGCGGCTACATGACCAATGCCTTTGAGTACGTCCGGCAGAACCACGGCATCGACTCGGAGGATGCCTACCCTTACATCGGCCAGGTCTGGGGCTGGGAGGGGGGTAAGATCTCCATCTGCTCCCCCCCCCCGACTGCTCTTCCATCCCCATCTCACCTTGACCTTGCTGGTCCCATGCAGGATGAGAGCTGCATGTATAGCCCCACTGGGAAGGCAGCCAAGTGCCGTGGCTACCGGGAAATCCCTGAAGGGAACGAGAAGGCTTTGAAGAGGGCCGTGGCCAGAATTGGACCCATCTCTGTGGGCATCGATGCCAGCCTGCCCTCCTTCCAGTTCTACAGCCGCGGTGAGGGGCTGGGGGAGGGAAACCCCATCTGGTGCCCACTGGCCACAGGGCAGCTTGGGGAAACTGAGGCACAGTCAAGTGGTTTATCCAGAGCATAACCGTCTGTCCTGTCCCCCAGGTGTGTACTACGATGAGAGCTGCAATGCCGAAAACATCAACCATGCAGTGCTGGCGGTGGGCTATGGCACACAGAAGGGCACCAAGCACTGGATCATCAAGAACAGGTACGGCAGGATGGCAGGGCAGCTTTTCACCGGGTCAAGGTTTCCTGGTGGCTCTGTCAGTGGCTCAGGCTCTTCCTTTTCTCCCCACAGCTGGGGTGAGGAGTGGGGCAACAAGGGCTATGTCCTCCTGGCACGCAACATGAACAACGCCTGCGGCATTGCCAACCTTGCCAGCTTCCCCAAGATGTGAGCGCTCCCAGCACATTCCCTTCCTGTGCCGCATCCAGCCGCCTTCCCTGCTTCCCTGTGTTCAAACTTGGCCTTTTCACTCCCAGTCTCTGAAGCTGATGTCACTCCAGGGGGGATCTCTGCCTCTCCATGAGAAATCTCCCTCAGGAGAGGGGTGAGACCCCCCGGCTGCAGGTGAACAGTGCAATGAGCTCTCCTCAGCTCTCTTCCTGGGACTCCTTTGCTGTGCGGGCACTGTGTGTGCCGAGTTCTGCCTTCTCGCAGCCGCAGACACTTGGGCTGGGCTTGGCCAGCTCCAGAGAGTCTGATTCATCCAGAGATGCTTGTGCAAACAGGTCTGGCGCCGGCCTCTGCCTCCAGCAATGTAGACACGTGGGGAAATTCCACGCGGGTGGAATACCCCCATGGAGAGTGCGGATCTGTTTCCCTCCATATTGCATCCTAGTGGGGGCTGCAGAGAATGATACGACTTTATTTTTAAAATAAACACTGTTGGGAATAAATGCTGGGGCTGGCTTGTTCTGTGTTGTCCTGACCCTGTGGCGGGATGGGGCTGCAGTTGTGGAAAAGTCCTTCCCTTTCCTAAGAGGGCAGGACCAGATTGCAAAACACCTCTGACTCTAGAGCAAAGCAGGAAGAAAAGATGCTGCTGGGGTCTTTTTCCAAAATCCCAGCTGGTTTTGCAGGACCCCTGAAACTGGTTGAAGAAATATGGGGGGGTTGAGGAGGAAGAAAGCAGGGCAATAAATAAACAACTGGTGTGGGCTGCAGTGCTGTGGCTTTGGGGCAAACGGTTGTGCCAGGGCTGGGTGGTGTTTTGCAGCCAAAACCCCATGTCTCTCCAAAAAACCAAATCCAAGTGTTCCTTTTAAAGAAACAAATTGAAAAATGACAGCAGCAAAGCTCAAGGCAAGCCATAACAGGAAAGGAAGGCTTAAAAATTCATCCAAAAAAAAAGTTTAGATGCTTAAAAACATGTTTCTTTTTCCCACTCACTCCCATGCACCAAGACATGGGAGGTGAATGGCCTGGCTGGCTGATGGAGAGGACGAGGAGTGCTGGTTAACTCATCAGGGCCTGCCACGATGCACCATCAGGATTGTGTGAAACCAGAATGATGCTGTGAAAAAAAAGTGAAATCAGCATTTCCTCATTCACCAGCTCCCAGCTGCAGTAAGGGGAGGGACCTCCTCTCACACTTGTGCTGTCCCAGGTCCCTTGCACCCATCCTGAGGCTGAGCCAAGCTCCATGGGAAGCTGCACCGTGGCCGGGCAGGCAGGTGAGACATCTCCCTGGGGTGACTTTTGGCTGGAGAACGTGGTCCCTTTGCACCCACCTGGTGGACAGAGTTCCTCTCTACCTCCTCAGTGTGTCCCCCTCGACTGCTACTTTTCTTCGAGGGCTGCTGCAGTGATGGAGATGGAAAGTAGGCAGGGGAAATACTTGGGGACATGTGAAGCTTCCTTAGAAGAGTCTTTCTTGGTGGGGTCAGAGTGGCACTGCAGGTGAGCGTATGGGAGGGGTATGGCTCTGTGTCATGGTTGCACTGGGGCTGCAGAGCATCACCGTGTGACTAGAGAGAGCTACTAGTCAAGGAAAAAGGCACAAAGGGAATGGGGGTGGGTTTAGGAATCAGTGAGGAAGTAAAATGCCCAGGTTGGGGACTGGTACTGCCTCTCTGGTCCCAGCTGAGCAGGATGAAGCTGCTGGTGTCCCTCACCTTCCTGGCCGTGCTTGCAGTGGCACTGGGGCACCCCGACCCCGCACTGGACTGGCACTGGCAGCTCTGGAAGAGTTGTCCTGGTTTCAGCTGGGATAGAGTTAACTGTTTTCCTAATAGCTGGTACAGTGCTATGTTTTGAGTTCAGTATGCAAAGAATGTTGATAACACACTGATGTTTTCCGTTGTTGCTAAGTAGTGTTTAGACTAAAGTCAAGGGTTTTTCAGCTTCTCATGCCCAGCCAGCGAGAAAGCTGGAGGGGCACAAGAAGTTGGCACAGGACACTACCAGGGCACCTGACCCAAACTGGCCAACTGGTGTATTCCATACCATGTGACGTCCCATCTAGTATAGGAACTGGGAAGTGGGGGCAGGGAATCGCCGCTAACTGGGACTAGCTGGGTGTTGGTCGGCAGGTGGTGAGCAATTGCCCTGCACATCATTTGTACATTCCAATCCTTTTATTACTACTGTTGTCATTTTATTAGTATTATCATTATTAGTTTCTTCTTTTCTGTTCTATTAAACCGTACTTCTCTCAACCCGCAGGTTTTACTTCTTTTTTTCCTGATTTTCTCCCCCATCCCACTGGATGGGGGGGAGTGAGTGAGCGGCTGCGTGGTGCTTAGTTGCTGGCTGGGGTTAAACCACAACAAAGAGCCACGAGGTAGGGGCATCTTGAGGCAGGTGGAGGTGGCTCGGGGTGCTGACATGGTGGGTGCTGCTCCAGCGTGACCATCAGCTGCATCACACAGAGGGGAGAAGAGCCAACAGCACTTCAAAGCACCATTGGTTCTCAGGGGTGGTTTGGCAGGGACTCTGGACAACCTTTGGTGGGATAAAATGGGGCGAAATGTCTGCGAGGGCTGTTGCTACACACCACAAGGCTGCGTTTGATTTCAGAAAGAGGAAGGGGACCGACGTGCAACATGGGAGAGGAACCTGCAGCTGGTGACACTGCACAATCTGGAGCACTCCCTGGGGCTGCACTCCTACGAGCTGGGCATGAACCACCTGGGAGATGTGGTAGGTGCTGGCTGTGCCGTGGGGCTCAAGCATGGAGTCGTGCATTTGGTCAAGGTGGATGAAATATGCCGTGTTGGTGATGCTGTAACAGCACACATCAGTCCCCCGAGGCTGCAAGGACAAACCTGGTCCTTTCAGTGGGGTGGGATGCATGGATGGATCCGCTCTCCTGTCGTGCAAAGTAAACCTCAGCACATCATGAATGCCTCTGTGCTCCTTCCCACCAGACCAGTGAGGAAGTGGTGGCTTTGTTAACTGGGCTGAATGTTGCTCCTCAATCAAACCAGACCTCCATGTACCGACTGCAGCCTGGCAGCAAAGTCCCTGACACGGTGGACTGGAGGGAGAAGGGATGCGTCACGGACGTGAAGTACCAGGTTTGAAGCTCTCTTTGTGCCTCCACACATCTTGGTCCCGTGCTTGGTCTGAGCATCTCTGGGGCTTTTGCAGGGCGCCTGTGGGTCGCACTGGGCGTTCAGTGCTGTGGGAGCCCTTGAAGCCCAGATGAAGCTGAAGACAGGGAAGCTGGTGTCCCTGAGTGCCCAGAACCTCGTTGACTGCACCAGGAGCTACAGGAACAAAGGCTGCAGTGGCAGATGGAAAACCAAAGCTTTCCAGTACATCATCGACAACCAAGGGATTGACTCAGATGCGTCCTACCCCTATACTGCTCAGGTAGGCATCAGACCTGAGCAACGCTTAGGTTGGCTTAGCTTAAAATGGAGGAATTAATAGTCCTGTTGCTTCCAGAGGAAATTGACTTTGGAAAACCATGGAGCTGACTGTCTTTAATGCCGCAAGCATCAGTTCTGACTCACATAATGCAGAGCAGGACTCTGTGCAGGATCTGATGCATTTTCCCCCTTACCTTCTTTTGCCAGGACAGTGTGTGCCACTACAACCTGACGGCATGGGCAGCCACGTGTTCCAGGTACGTCGAGCTACCACGTGGCAATGAAGCCATGGTGAAGGATGCCATCACCAATGTGGGGCCCATCTCTGTCAGCACTGATGCCAGTCAGCCTACCTTCTTCTTGTACAAATCTGGTGGGTCTTCCAGGGAAACACAAAAAAAGGCCGCACTTTCCTTCCCATGACGCTGCTTCCTTAAATATAAATTATTTCAGCTTTGACTTGCATTTAGCTTGTGTTGTCCTCATTCTTAGCGACAGGTATTGGTAACACCTCCCAAAGAGTGAATTTAATTCCTATTTGGGCAGTGACTTAGGGCAAGTTGTCCAAAGGCTGTTTCCAAATGTCTTCCAGGTGTCTACCATGACCTGAACTGCTCTCAGGTGGTGAATCACGCCATGCTCATCATCGGCTACGGCCCTTTGGATGGGGAGGACTACTGGCTTGTGAAAAACAGGTACAGCAAACCCAGTTGCTGAGCAGCTTTTCCCTTCAGCCCCCACTCCGAGGGGCACCCTGAAGGTTTCAAAGACATGCCAGCAAAGCACTTTTCATTGCCTGTCAGCTTTTTTTAGGTATGTTTAGGGCTCAGTTCCATCACAACCATGGTGTAAAGGGCCCTTGATTAAGCCCTGTAAACACAAAATTACTTACGTCACCCAAAACACTCCTGCCTGACTCCTCAGTGCTGGCTCAAAAAATGGGATTTCTGCTCTGTGGGAAACTCCAGGGTTTCCAACGCTCCTGGGTGTTGAGTCAGTGCAAAGAGGTGGTGTTTCTTGGAGAGAGAAACTGAGCTAGTTTGATTTGGGGACATGCCGGTAAACCTCCTCCTTCAGCCAATTTGGAGGCACAGCCTCAAAGATCATTGCAGCTTGGCTGCCCCTTGCATTAAAATGTATTTGTGAAGGTGTTTTTCGCTGTTTAAAACGCAGAACAAGGAGAAACAAAGTGTTGAAATGGAACAGTCCTGCTCGGACAGACGTATCTCTGGAAAAAAACAAACCTGTAATGTCAGCAAATCTACATTCAGCAACTGAAAACCATTATCTTTTTTAAAAACAGCAACAAAAACCCCCAACTGTGGGCAGTTCTGTCAACAAAGCTCCTTTATCCTCATGTTAGAACTGGGCTAAAACCCACCAGTTTCCTCCTCTGTCTCTCATCTCTGGCCTTGGTAGGATTTAAAAAAAAAAAAAAAAGGCATTTTTAATATACAAAACCAATTCATACACCTTTATCTGGTATTTCCCTGGTGGTTTTGACTCACTCCAGCATATAGGAAATTAAGTGATTTTTTTCCTCTGCCCCCCTCCTCAGAAGAGTTAGTGGCAGCAACTCTGGCAGGGAAGCAGTCAGGAGGTTCAGCCCTTTTGGCCAAAAGATGCAAATTTGGCTATTCCTGTGGCTGCTGGGGTGGAAGCATAAGTTGAAAAAAAAAATTTTAAAAAGGAGTGGGGAGAGAAAAAAGTGAGGGTGAGGGGTGGTACGGAAGGAGGCAGTTACCTCCTGTTGTCTAATTTTTGCTTCTTTCTTCTTCCAAAAGTTGGGGTGTGCATTTTGGTGACCAGGGCTATATCTGGATGGCGAGGAACCATGGAAACCACTGCGGGGTTGCCAGCTATGGTATTTACCCCAAGATCTAGAGGGGTTCCCTGCTTTTGGGACAAGCTCTTGAGATGCTGCCACTCAGCCTGCTGATCTCAAGTGTGCCTGGCTTTACTCCAGCCTTCCTTTCTTGAGGAATCCCATTGCATTTCTACAGATAAGCAGCAGAAATTAGGAGTGATTGTAGTTGGCTTGTTCAAGCATCCCATCAAGTATGACCATCTCACTCACCCTGCCCAGGAACTCTTCCACTAATAAGGGATAATCTGTTGGGAATTATTTCAATTATTTAGGTGGAAGGCTCTCTATTGTCATTGCTAACTCTTGCAATCTCCAGCAGCTTTTTAGAAAATGACTCAGCTGCATCTTCAAAGCTCTTTAGACACTGTTTTGCTTCCTTCTCCTCTCTTAGAAGATGTTTTTTTGCAGCCATTTTATGTCCAATGGTGCTTCGTAGTGGTGAGAAATGCACCCTCCTGCCTGGTTGTCCTTCGTGGGAACCCAGAGGATGCCCTGAGAAGAGGCTGGACCGTGATTTCCAGGCAGCTGGAGACTTTGCTGACTGCGTTTTCAGCCTGCCTGCAATGTAATGTGCATTAAATTTGTCTCCTGCTGTCCATGCAGCGCTGAGGCTGGTTAGATCAGCTCCATCCCATGATTGTATTTAAACTGCATCTTCTCCTCCGTGCTGCCCCACGGAAAAGTGAATAAATGTGATTTTTCTTCCAAGAGCTGGCTTTGGTCTGGTTGGTACACTGCTGCAGTGAGATGGGAGCTCAGGTCTACCCAGTTCAAACCAGTAGCAAGGCTCCATACTTGACCTCATCCTGTCTCTTACCACCAAGTCACAAAAATGCTAAAATCATATCAGAGGAGTGTGACCCCTGCTCCTGCCCGCTAGCCCCATAAGCCACATAAACCACCATGAGAGCCTTGCCATTAATTTTTGGGGTGCTGGAAAAAGGAAAATTTCTCATCTGCGATCGTTTTCTGATGGTATTGAGGGTCCGGCTTCAAATAACCTCGTGACTGTGGCACAGCAAGCCCAGTTCCCAGCTAAGTGAAAATGAAATCAGAGCACTTCCTCACTTCCTGACTCGTGATTTGTCTGACGAGTTGCAGCTGCTGTGTGCCAGAGGTCCTGGGTGTCCTGGCAGTGGGGACGCACTGGATTTGTCCCCAGCATCTTCCTTACCCCAAACACTTGTACTGCCGGGGAGCTGAAGATTGGTACCCACCACAAGAAGAAGCCTTTTCAGGTACGTTGGGTGCTTTTGTATTTTAACACTGCTCTGGCAGGACTGAGCTTTGAGGAAGTAAAACTGAAGGAACAGTATTTTTATGTTGACTCTGACTCCATCCTGTCTCTGATCTCCTCTAAGCTCTCTCTGGGTAGTTGAATTGTACATAGTAGCCCATCCTCAGGAGCTGGTGGACATCAGTTGGATAAAAATAGGATTTTTTTTTTTATTTTGCCTTTCAAGGTGCGGGAAAACACAGGTTTGTCAAAACAGTTGCTTGACCAGGCAATGTGCAAACCTCCTTTGGGGGGGGTTTCTCGGGCAGGGTGGAACCATGAGATGAGGCGAGTGTCTGTGTGTGTCCCTGCATGTCAGTGTCCGCACAGGCAAGGGGTTGGGTCCAGTGGACTTCTCCCCCTGAGGGAAGTTTCTGAGTCCTGGACAGGATTTCTCTTCCCATCTCACCGTGGTTGGGGGTACACAGCAGGCAAGCGGGGCAGGCAGCGCCGCCGCGGGGTGCTTGTCTGGGCAGGCAGGACAGAAGCTGTTGGCATCACCCAGTGTAAAAACCCCATGAAGGGCATGCCAGGGAGTCCTGGTCAGGGATGTCATCACCATTCTGCCTCCCTTACCAAACCGGATTTGTCACTAAGGGGTCAAGCACGGCTCCGGCTCTGAGCCCTTGGCTCCTGGCGTGTGTGCCACTGTGTCACTCTGACTCTCTGGTCCCAGCTGAGCGGGATGAAGCTGCTGGCATCCCTCACCTTCCTGGCCACGCTTGCGGTGGCACTGGGGCACCCCGACCCCGCACTGGACTGGCACTGGCAGCTCTGGAAGAAAACCTACGGCAAGGAGTACCGCCACAAGGTAGGGGCATCTTGAGGCAGGTGGAGGTGGCTCGGGGTGCTGACATGGTGGGTGCTGCTCCAGCATGACCATCAGCTGCATCACACAGAGGGGAGAAGAGCTGACAGCACTTCAAAGCACCATTGGTTCTCGGGGGTGGTTTGGCAGGGGCTTCGGACAACCTTTGGTGGGATAAAATGGGGCAAAATGTCTGCGAGGGCTGTTGCTACACACCATGAGGCTGTGTTTGATTTCAGAAAGAGGAAGGGGACCGACGCGCAACATGGGAGAGGAACCTGCAGCTGGTGACACTGCACAATCTGGAGCACTCCCTGGGGCTGCACTCCTATGAGCTGGGCATGAACCACCTGGGAGACATGGTAGGTGCTGGCCATGCTGCTGAGAAGAGGCTTGTCTTTGTCTCTAATTACCTGTGAAGTTGATTTAACAAGGAATATCAGTGGGTCAGGGTTGGAGAAACTCCCAGCGACCCTCCTCAGCCCATCCTCTTCTCATGGATGCCAGCAGCCATGGACAAACTGCTCAGAAATTCTTGCGCTCAACATACCGGCATGAGGCAATCTGGTGTGAGGAAATAACTCCTTAATGCAGCATTTGGGGTGCGTGGACTTGATCCTGGTCATTATATATATATTTTCAAATAATCCCTCTTCAATGTCCCCAGGTTGTAGTGTTGTTTAATGAAACATACCAGCTTCTAGGGATTTTTGGTGCTGGAGTTCAGCTTTGTATTTTCTTTTTCTTGCCCTTTCCAATGAACAGCTAGAAATTAAATGTAAAAAATAAAAAGCCAAGGGCTCCACAAACCTAACTCTTCCTGCTCAGACTGTTCAAGGGAAACCCCCCTCCACCTTCAACGCATGTAGTTTAAGACTTAGCAGAGACAAGGACATCACGAGTCAGTGTTTTCTTTTCCCACCAGACCAGCGAGGAAGTGGTGGCTTTGTTAACTGGGCTGAACGTTGCTCCTCGGCCAAACGTGACCTCCACGTACCGACTGCAGCCTGGCAGCAAAGTCCCTGACGCGGTGGACTGGAGGGAGAAGGGATGCGTCACAGACGTGAAGTACCAGGTTTGAAGCTCTCTTTGTGCCTCCACATGTCTCGGTCCCATGGGGCAGCATCTAAGCATCTCTGGGGCTTTTGCAGGGTGCTTGCGGGTCATGCTGGGCGTTCAGTGCTGTGGGAGCCCTTGAAGCCCAGGTGAAGCTGAAGACAGGGAAGCTGGTGTCCCTCAGTGCCCAGAACCTTGTTGACTGCTCCATGATGTATGGGAACAAAGGCTGCAGTGGAGGTTTCATGACCAGTGCTTTCCAGTACATCATCGACAACCAAGGGATTGACTCAGATGCATCCTACCCCTATACGGCTCAGGTAGGCATCAGACCTAGACAGCATGTGAAATCTGCAGAAAAACACATGAGCATGGAAGCAACGTGGCCATTCGTTCTGCTCTCCTGCATGCACAGCCTTCTCCTCTCCCACTGATTTCCCTCTGTCTTGGTTTCTACCAGTCTCGTGTCATCTCAGCCTTTGCAGCTGATTCTTTCAGACCCAGGGAAGGGACATTTAGTCTTTATTTTTTCTCATAGGTGAATGACTGGACTAGGAGCCAGAATTTCTACATGTTTATTTCTGTCCTACATAAATTATGAGGCAACGTACTACACGGAAGGGAAAAATGGGACAGGAGTCCTGGATTCTGTTCTCAACTCTCTGTATTATTCCATCTTCTGTAGCTCAAAAATGGGATATTGATATTTCTACCATTTCAGTGGGCAGAGGTTTCCGGTGAACAGTGTTCATACAATTGGTTTTTTAAAAGTTGCCTGTAACAGATGCTATATGACTGCTGCAAGGTCATAAAAAAAAAGCCATAAGAAAATAAAGATCCTGATGCTCACAGTCTTGATGGCTAGAGACAAGAGATACCCTGATATGACCTGGTGTCTTGAAAACATGGCCTATGGAAACAGGTCAAAGTGACAGCAGCTCACTCCAAGAAAGAAAAGTGGAATACAAGTCTTCAAATATGCATAAGGCAGCTACAGAGACAAAAGATGCTGTTCTCTGTGTCCAGAGGGAGAATGAGAAGTCCTGGGCTTAATGTACAATAAAAGAAATTTAGGTTAAACATGAGCCTTCAGATGGGAAGAATGAGGAAGCAACAACAGTTTCTCTAGGGAAGTGGTGGAAGTATTGTCATCAGAGATTTCTAGAAAAAAGGCAGAGAATTCTGTTGAAACAGTTTGGCTGCTCTTGGTGTGGGGAAGTGAGATGCACAAGATGGTCTCTTCAGGTCCTTCCAGCCATCTTTTCTGTAGTCCTGTGTATAGAAAAATGGTGGTCAAAGAAAGGTGAAGAATGGGGTAGCACAAAGTCAAAGTCAAAGAGAGCTGATAGAAAACACGTACCTGAAAGTCTTGAGATGTGGATTCCTCATGCTCCTCTTCTCAACTTCCCCTCGTTCCTACCAGAATGGGACATGTCAATACAATGCTTCCACACGAGCCGCCACTTGCTCCAAGTACATTGAGCTCCCATACGCCGATGAAGCAGCCCTGAAAGATGCTGTAGCCAATATCGGACCGGTCTCTGTTGCCATTGATGCCACCCAGCCCACCTTCTTCTTGTACAGGTCAGGTATGTCCTTTTGCCCTGAAGACCTTCTTCACGTCTTCTGTGTCTTTCTGCACATAAAACTTATGAAATTTGGTGGAATTTGGCAAATTGGGGCTTAATTCCTGGATGAAGGCATCAATGTGGCAAAACCTAAGACAGCAGCATTAGTGACGATGCTGAAGGTTGACTTTGACTCAGAGACAAAGTCTTGTGGTCTGATGACATGCTTCCAAATTCCTTTTTTTTCCAGGTGTGTACGATGACCCGCGATGCACACAGCAGGTGAATCACGGAGTGCTCGTGATCGGCTACGGCACCCTAAATGATAAGGATTACTGGCTTGTGAAAAACAGGTAAAGGCACAACCATGCATCACTGAACTCCTGTTATCTATATGGTCGCTATCTATAGGAATAGGCTTCTCCTAGGTAACCTCCCACTGCTCAAACTGACATTCATACAGATGAGAGGGAGATCAGTTGGGTGCTTGTGCAATGGGGGTTGTTGTAGAGTTGAAAGTTGGGATTGGTCCCTGAACTATTCCCTAGGGATTCAAGCTTAGCCATGTCAAAGCACCTTTATGCCATCCTAGCAGTGTGAAGGAATTTTAAATACATTTAAAATACACTTACACCCACCTTAAGTTCCCTTTATGTTGATGAGTGTTGTCATAACTTAATACAGGATTAGAAATCCCATGAAGCAGTTAATGAAAACACTCCAATGCTGTGATGTTGATAAAGCTGCCACTTCACTTACAGAAAAAGGAATTTAATTTTTCTCGTGTCTGTCTGTTTGTTTCCTCTCGCAAAAGTTGGGGTGTGCATTTTGGTGACAAAGGCTATATCCGCATGTCAAGAAACCACGCGAACCATTGCGGGATCGCCAGTTATGCCTCTTACCCGCTCATATAGATGGACCCTGTGCTTCAGAGAGGACTCCTAAGGCTTCAGTTAAACCACTGGTGCTATGCTTGCATGGATCTACTGACTTCAAGAATAACTTTCTGGCTCTGTGGGCAACATCCTTCTGTTAGATCAGCCTGTATTACAGGCTGGGAGGGAGTCCTTTGCATGGGAGGATTTTGGAATATGATTTACAGGCACCTACTTATTTCTTTTTGAGGAAAAAAGTTGGGGTTTTTTTCAGAGTAAAATTGCAATACCTACAGTTATAACAGAGATCACCTACAGTTATAACAGAGATCATGTTTTCCTCTCTCCAGTTTAGCATTGAGTACTGCTACAATGACACGGATATAATTTTATCTCTGTGTGCTATTGATGAAATTGCAGATATTCTTTGAAAAATAAAAGATGAGTTTCACTGTCCAAAAATCCAGTATTTGGTCTCTGGAGGCAGGAATGGGTGGCAGAGGGCATTCCAGCTGGTACTTTCTCATCTGGCATTGCTCCCACATGTAAGAACTTCTCACAAAACCTCTCCACAAATGATGTTTCTCTCCAAACAACGTATATGATTTGGGGATGGAGGATATGGACCATTGCACTGCTGCTGAAAGTGTGGAGAGAGAACGTAGCTGATATCCGTGGTTTCACGTTGATGTAGGTTCTCATGATGACAATATTGAAACATAAATGCTATCACTGGCACTTCAGCTGCCATCGCACCCACGCAACACAACCCATCAAACACAGCACTTGTTTGCAACAGGGGTGGCAAAACCAATTCTGAAGGAAAAAGGTTTTCATGTTAAACCTTTGGGCTGAGACTGCACATTCACCAGCCCTTTTTTTTTCAAATGTATGTATTTACTATAGGCTTTAAAACAAAATGCCTTATAGTTTGTTGCATCAGAAAAACTTCCGCTGAGAATCACTTTTATATTTAGTTGGGCACTGTGCTGGCCTGAGGTGCCACTGCCACCTTGGGGGAGGTGGGGGAATTGAACAAGTCTCCATCCGCAAGGTGACATTTGAGAATGTTCACATTACCTATCAAAAGGTTATTAACCTATCAAGGTTATTGTGTTGGGGTTTTTTAACCCTTTTGGCAAAGCGTTGCTCACTCTTAAAACCCTATCGACTGAAGACATCTCCTTTCCAAGCATGGAGATCTCTGTAGACTACTGAGCACTTACAGCTCCAGCTCCGTCCTTGGAAGGGGCTCAAAACCCATTGTGTCTTCAGCAAAAACATCAACTGGCAAAGAGCTGGTGGGCCAAGACCCTCATGCAAAGAAGTAAAAAAAAAAAATATTTTGTCTTAAAGTAAAAATACAAACCGGGGGGCTCTGGGAGGGTAGTGGGAGTGTGGGGAGGGTTCTTGTAGGTACTGGGTGGGTCTTGAGTGGCTCTTGGGGGTCCTGAAGAGCTTTAGGGTGTACTTGGGTGCTCAGCAGGGTTACTGGGAGGTTCTGGGGTAGACTTGGGAGCTCTGGGGTGTTCTGGAAGCTTTGGGGAGGGCTTAGGGGTACATATGGGGGGCACTTGGGAGGGTCCTTGGGGGCTTTGGAGGTTACAGCAGGGGCGGGGGGAACTGGGAGTGTACTGAGGATATTGAGAGGGCCTTGGGGGCTCTGGTGGGTACTGGGAGGCTCTGGGAGGATCTTGGAGGATACTGAGAGGGGCTCTGGGAGGGTCTGGGGGGCAGCTCTGATGAGGGTGCTCGAGAAAGTTGGAGCATCCTGAGTGGCTCTGTGATATACTAGGGGCTCTGGGAGGGTATTGGGGGGACTTTTTAGGGTAGTGGGGATCCAGGAAGGTACTGGGGGCACTAGAAGTGTCCTGGGGGTTTGAGTGGGTACTGGATGGAGCTGGGTGGGTCCCTCCTCAGACTGTCTTTGTATCTCAGAGGACTCTTTTTGTTCTCTGTGCTAATTAGGATGTTTCTATGCAGTCCCTCACCCTCTAAGAACTCATGTTCTCTGCTCAGATCCCATCTCACACTCCTCATTTCCTCCCCAAGCTTGCTTTTGTCTCTGTAGCGGCTTTGGGACACTTTCAGTTCCCTCACAACTCATTCTCTGGCTTTCCCTGTGCGCCAGAGGACTCCGTGTGCCTTTTATTCTGTCCAGGACCCCCGTTTTGGTCTTTGAGCCCCTCTAGAACTTTTAACCCCAGTCTAAAACACAGTCAGGACCAACACCAACCCCCAGCTATGGCTCCCGCACAAGCGTGGCCAGGACTGAAAGCTTTTTGCAGCAGTCAACTTTCCTTGGCAAACCCCTTCTCAGCTGCCAAACACTGTGGCTCTCTGCTTTCTCTCCCCAAAACCCTAAATCTAACCCTAACCATTCGAAAGGCCACAGCAAAGCCAGGCAAAGATCCCGAGGCTCTCCGGAGGGCAGCAGGGCCCCTTATGGGCCCCAAAAGAGTACTATATTTTTTTAATTAAAGGTGCTGCTTGCAGACACCTCTCCTGCAGGTAAACCCCTCTTGCCCCTCAGCGAAGGCCCAGGGCGGGAAGGGGGGGAGGGGCGGGGTCGGCCTCTGCGCATGCGCGGAGTTCCTCGGCGGGCGGCGAAGAACTACATTTCCCAGCGGGCCGCGGGAGGGGCCCGTGCCGCACCAGTGACTACTTCCGGTGGCCGTGCCCTTGACTCGGTGTTCCGCTGAGTGTTGCCGGGCAACGGGGGAGCGACGGGGGGGGCAGGGCAGGCCTGCGGCGGGGTCTTGGGGTGATTGTGGGCCGTGGGGGTCCATAGGGAGGGGAGTGGGGTCTGTGGG
>NW_010972629.1:256228-273236 GCF_000737465.1 Haliaeetus leucocephalus
TGGGGGGGTCTGTGGGGCAGGGGAGGGCTGTGATGGGTTTGAGGTGGGGGAGGGGTCTGGAATAGTGGAGAATTTGGGGGGAGAGGGGAGCCCTGGGAGGGGTCTGTGGGGGTCAGGGAGATCCCTGGGGCAGGCAGTCTCTTGGGAATGGGCCTTTTGGGGATGAGGGAGACCAGGCAGGATCTGCTGCTGGAGCTTGGGGAGGTCACTGAGCTGGGGGCAGTGCTGGTGTCCGGGTCCTGGGTCTCCTGCAGGCAGCAGTCAGTGAAGCTGGAGGGGTTCTCTGGTTTACAGGGAGCCCGCTGGATTGCGTGGGTGTGCAGGAGCAACCTGGGGTGGAAATGCTGGTGTGAAGCCTGTGGCAGGGGAATATTGAGGGGAAGGAAGGGTCCCCTGGCATAGAGAGCGGGGGCTCCAACACCTCAATGTATATAGGTTGCCTATATAATGAGAGTGGGGTCTCTTCGTCCTCTCTGTGAGGCAGTTCCAGAGATGCTGGACTTAAGAAAATGGGGACATGGCCTGAAGCAGGGAGTTCTGGGGAGAGAAAGGCTACTGGCAAGAGTTGGTAGTACCTTGGTGGCTGGGAATAAGAGCTAGTGCTTTCTGAGAAGAACAGGGAATTTGATGGGGAGAAGAGCCAGGTCCATTTTGTCAGAGGTGGCACAGGCAGTGGTGGAAAGCTGCCATCCTTCACCATGCCACTTCAGTGATAGGAGAGATACCTGTTGGGGCTTTGAAAAGGGAGACAGCCATCTTCTGTTCTGCCATGCCTGCCAACCTAAGCCATTGCCATGCTGTTACCTGCACACTTTCCAGCAAAAATGTAAGTATCTGAGGGGCAGCTGCAGAGCTGTGTTGTGCCAGGGCCCGTTCTCCTGCTGGGATATCCCTTACCAATATTGCTGCAAAGTACATAGCTGTTCATTTCTTGCTGCACATGAAGGCCTGAATTGTCTCATTTAGTTGTCCCAGTTGCATTCTCTTTGCAATAAAGACATCAAATCCATTTTCTTTTTGCTTCTAGATGAGGCTCCCAATTCTTGCTGTTTGCCCTATTCTACATGGCCCACTGTGAGGAAAGGGCCAGGCTCCTGGCCTCCAAATCACTATTAAACAGATATGCTGTGGAGGACTGGACTCTGCAGTACATCATCTACACTGCTGACTCCAGGTGAGGCTTGTCTCATACTTACCAGGAGCAAACCTTGATGTATGTGTGTCTGCAGGGTTTGAGACTGTTTCTAGGCTCCATGGTGTGCTGTTATCTTTGCTACTCCTAAGTCTGGGCTTTCCACCAGTGCTTGAAGGTCTGACCCGGCAATTTGCCTGTTCCTTCCCGTTGCATTGTCCCTGCTTTCGCTGTTTCCTGCTTTCACCTCATGGCTGCCCTAGCTGTCTGTCCAGCATGGTGCAGTTCCTCGTGTTTCATCTTGTGACATTCCCCTCCCCGTGCACACAGACGCTCTTTCTTGGCTTTGTGAGCTTTTCCGACATCCAGTTTCCTGTCTTTTTTGCAGCTTCTCTCAGCTTTGCCTTCCTCTTCCTGCAATCTCCTTGTAATACACCTTGACTCTCCTCCCCGTCTTGGTCCCTTTTCATGTTTCAAAAATCAGTTCTTCCAGCTGTTAAATCTGTGACACAGTCCCCCAGTAAGTAGAACACCGAAGTTGAGACTTTCCTCCTATCCCTTTCTTCATTGAGCTTAGTGCTGCCTTAGATATGGAGCTGTCGGATGATTCTTTCCACCCCACCCTCACCCCCTGGCCTGAGGATTTTGGCACTGTCTTTGTGATGTTCGATGTCAAGTGGCTCCAGATTGCTCAGTATCTTCTCGTGTTTTGAAATTTCTCCCCTCCCAACGCTCTTATCCCTAAGTGTCCTGTCGCTCTGCTGTCCTCATTCATTGTCACTGAGATTCCAGTATGCCAGACCTTGGGCAGGGTGTTGTGGGGAAGGAGGAGTGGCTGGATCCACCTTGGATGGGTCTGGATGTCTGTAACTACAGAGGCTGGGATCTGTTGACAGGACTGACTTTGCTACCTGGTTCAATTCTCTTCTTTACCCATCTTCTTGCTTTCCTTTGATGAAATGCAACTATTTTCCTTAAGTTTCAGATCTCGGAGTGAGTAATGTCCCACACTGTGGTTCTGTGGCCTCTTGAAGCTGCTTACTTCACCTCTGCCACCATTGCATACCTGGCACAGGAGGGTGGAGAGGTGATCGTGAGTGATTTGATTTGACTTTTTATGCAGTTGTAGCCCACGTTGGACAACAGGTACACTTGACTGTGCTCTTTGAGCTTGTTAAGGGATGATGCATGTCCCTGAACTCTTACACTGCACATGCTCTGTTGCAAGAAGGAAAGGTGGCAAATACTATCCTTCTCCTTCCCTTTTTTAGGTTGGCTTCATGAGTGCTCCTGGGCAGGGAGGAATCCTGGCTCAGCGTGAGTTTGATGGGAGGTTCTTGCCTCACTTTGTAAGCATCTTTCAATTAATAATTGAAATTACACTGCAGCGATCATGCAAACCAGCATAGTGCCTGTTTGTGGTGTGTTGGGTTTGCACTAGAGTCACCTGAAAAACTCCAGTGTGGATTGTAGTTAACCTGTGTCTGTTGTCTGGAAGAAAATATCACAGAAATAGTGGTTTCCATTCCACCTGCCTCTGTGAAGGAGCTGGCACTGTGGCATTTGGTGCCAGAAGCTTTGCGGGTGGAAGGTCTGATGGTTATAACTCAACTGTGTGTGATTTGTTCTAAATTCTGTCTAATAATTTCTCCTTCTAGCTGGACTGGGCGGCTTTTGGCGTGATGACCCTGCCCTCCATCGGGATGGTGCTGCTGTGATACCTGAGCAAGAGAAAGTATGACACCCCTGAGGCCAAAAGGAAGCGAGCAAAGCCAAATGCTACCAGCACCCCAGAGCTCAGGAGAGAGCAAACATTAACCCACCCAGAACTGCAGGTTTGTTTGGATTAGCAACAGTCTGCAAAAGCACTGCCTGGGCTGTGCTTCAGCCCTGTCACTTCAATGGTAGTGGTGTGTTGCCTTCTCCCTTAAAAAAAAGAAGAAAAAACACTGAAAAGCCTGCAACCAAACCCCCTCGTCTGCGTATTCAGAGCAGAGTCCCCTCACTGTTGCAGATAAGTGCTGGTGAAGCTGTGACACGAACATGTTAACACCCAGCAGAGCTTATTTGTGGGGGTGCAGCTCTGCAACATTTCTGGCATCTGTGCTGCCTCCCAGACTCCGTTCAGCCAAGTGGACCTCTGCCTGCTGCAGTCTTCTCAAACCCTGTAAATCTTGGGGGGGCCCCCCTCCTCCAGGTGCTGCCCATCTTGCCAAAACACCTGTGGGAAGGAGTTTTACCGAGTGCTGATAACAGACCTCCTTTTGATAGAGGCTTGTTAGAGCTCTTTCTTTGCTAGGTGGGGCATGGGAAGCCCCGTTGTATTTCAGTGAGCAGTTAATTGCTGTGTGTCTGGTTGTTTGGGTTTGATTTTTTTTCTCCCTGGTTGCTCTGTTGAGGCTTTGTAATAAAACAAACACCACAGAAGAAGCCTGCTTCTCTTTTACCAGGAGGTCCTGGAGGCACCTGGCTGCCTCCAGAAGCAGCTAAAGGGCATACAGTCAGGAAAATAAATCCATACATTACTCCATCAGTAAAATAAATGGAAGAATGAAAGCATAGGGAACATGTGGGGAGCAGAAATTGCTTTACTGGGTTCATTCCTCTGTTCTCCGAAGGGCTGGTACCTCACAGCGGCTTTCCTGACAGCCCCAAGCACTAGTATAAGGTTTCTTCTCACCACTGTAAATAAATCATAGTGCAGCTGCCTGTTGGGCATGAATTTGTGCTTTTTCTCTGGAGGAGGTAGTGGCACAGCGATGACTTGGCTCAGGGGACCCACGCATGGTGAGAGGTGGTTGATTTTTGCTCTGGGATTTGGGCAGGGGCTCTGTGGTGGCTCCTGGCTCTGGCTGGGCTGGGCTCCTCTGGCACTGTATGTCTGGCCGCATGTTGGACCCTGCTCACCAGCACGGTGGTGGCAGCTGAGAATTTCATGTTGGTGGATAGAAATCCTGGGCCATGCCGGAGCGAACACTGTGCCTTTGTTACCAGAACAATGTTTCCAAGCTGGGATTCCTCACCCCCTCGCCCCAACCTTGGCTGCCACCGGTTGCACCCTTTGTTTCGCCTGGCGAGTGTCGCAACCGGCAGGATTAGGGGGATAGTCACTGTTTGATGCTCAAGAAACGCTCTCTGAAGGGTGCAGGGGCTTTGTGCTAGCAGGTCAGACTCATGCAGCCCACTCAGATGTGCCCGGCAGCGAAGATTTCCTCGCCAGGCTGAGAGGTAAGGCTGTTCCCCCTGCAAAACGGTTCCTGCCTGTTTTGGCAGCAGCCCCGGCTGCACCCTCAGGATCTGCAGGCAGAAAAGGGTGAAGGTAACTAATGCCTGTTACCAGCAGTGCTCAGGTTTGGGCTTTTGAGGGTAGGCTGGGGAGGTGTTGATGGGAGACTGGTGTAATGAGGAGTTGTTTGTGTTGAATCCCTAATAGTAGTGCTCTTCTTTGAGCTTTGAATTGTGCTAGCGCTGGAAATACTGGCCACGGACTTATGTGATGTTGGTAGAGCTTCAGAGCTGGAGCTGTGAACAAGCCCCACAGTATTAGCCAGGATGAGACCCCTGAGGACACTTGTGCCTGGTCCTCCTGCACCCCAGCACCCTGGTGAAGAGGGGCCAGTTCCAGAAAACCCTTTGGAATATCTACAGCATTTTGCATTTTGGTGTCTTAGGTGCCTCCTTGCCTGCAGAGCCTCAGGTGCTTGAAAACCAGGAGCTGAAATGGCTGCTGAGCTTCCGGACAGCCCCAAAACCAGTGCATGAGCTGGGAAAGGGCTTGTTCCCTGATCCCGAGCCCAGGATAGTAATCCAACTAAAATCCTGATGGTTTCAGAAAAAAATTTGTTCTGCAGCCTGGCCACTGCAGTTTCTCTCTCTGTGGGGCAGGGCAGGACACAACCGAGCTGTGCCAGATCTGGACCTGAGTGCTCCAGGTAGGCATCACCTCCTGGCACCACTCTCCCAAAAGCTGCACAAAGGTCCCCGGTGCCACCTGTTTATTTAAAACAAACATGTTCCTCGCAGGCTAAATTTTTAGCCTGAGGAATATCGAGCAGAGAGCCAGTGCCAAGGGGCAGGCTGGCTCCAGGGTGGGGGACCGGGGACACAGCCTAGCCCATGCGCGGTGAGAAGACATTTATTTATTTTCCTTTATTTTCTGTTGAACGGCTGCTTCATGTGACAGTGGCGCCAGGGCACCTCCAACAAAGGGTGCCAGAGCTTTTCAAAACCTCCAGGCCACTTCTGGCAGATGGGGATTAAACGCACTGGGGTGTTTATTGCTCACAGGTGCCTCTCGCGCAGGAACGGTTTGCTCTGTCTGTGGCTGCTTCATTTCATGGTGGCTTTTCCCAGGAAAAGAAATCCCTCCTGCATCCGGATGTGCTGGGTTTGTCCAAGGTGCGTAATCCTTCCGGCATCTCTTGGCGGCTCGCTGCACCCATAGTCCTGTGCGAAGGGTTAACGTGGAGCTGGTGTGGACGGGGTTCAGCCCCGTGGTGGTGGGGAGCGGACGGGGTTCAGCCCCACGACAGACAGTGCTGTGTGGGCAGCGTGACGCTGTGGTGAGCCTGAGTCACCTCCGCTTGCCCTGCCCTTATCGCAGCTTGTGGGCGCCCTGCTCTGCCCCCTGACCAGCTCTCTGCACCCATATCGGTTGCTTAAATCTTAGCCCTGAGCCGGCAGCAAGTTGCGTGGGGTTGGAGAAGTGTGACTGCGCTGTGCCAAAGCTACCTGGGGCAAAGAAATCCTCACCTTTGGGAGATGGGGAAACTGAGGCACAGAGTAATGCTTCTTGCCCTGTGGTGCCTTGGGCTTTCCCAGCTCGTGCCTGTTGCTACAACTGGTGATGGATTATCTATAACTCCCACCGGCTGCTGCGGGAAGGACTCCCAGGAGTCAGGAAGGGGCAATTCAGACCCTGAGGGGGACCCTAAGGCTGTTCTTGGACCCTAAAAAGTGACAGAGTGGGAAATAAGAGGGCTGCTCTGTGCTGAGGGCACCCACAGCCCAGCGTGGAGCTGCAGCTGATGGGTAAGGGAGGAGAGAAATGGGGAGCAAGGCTGAATTTGGGGTGCCCCATGACAATGGGGGTATGTGTCCGTCTGTCCGCTGGCGAGGACGGTGCGGAGGATCTGTGTTGATGCAGGGCAAAGGGTTAACAGGGAAAAGGATCTGATTTGCCAAGTGGTTCCTGGTTTATTTTGTGTGTGAAAGAGGCAGGGACGAAGGGGGAGGAGGAGAGCACCCAGCTAGGGAGCTGGAGCAGGGCTGGTACCCAGCAGGCATCGGGCATCGCTGCCAGGACAGGGGTCCCATGGGGCCCACCCACCCCATCACCGACAGGTATGTCCCTTGCAGCCCTGGGGTGACCTGGGGGGTGACCTGACCCACCCAGCAGCCACCGTCCCCTCTCATGGGTGCTGTAGCACCCGTCTCGGCCACTGCCACCCCTTTGTGTCGTCCCCGACTCCGAGCCACTCGCCAGTATCTTCCCTGCCCTTCGCCCTGGGCTATGGCTGCTCCTGTGGGACTGCAGGGACAGGAGGCCTGGGTCCCACTTTCCGTGCTCTCCCCGGGGTGCTGACAGGGTTTGACCCAAAGGTCGCTGTTGTGACCCTTGAGCCGGTCCCTCATCCCTGTGGTCCTCAGTTTCCCCATTCAGCAGTGGTGGCCGGCACAAGCATCCTCCAGCTGCCTAGAAAACTGGTGGCCGGCAGTTAATGCTCGCCAGTGCTGGGGAATCCAGCTCTGCCTGGAAAGAAATTGGGGTCAACGTGCTTATACCCATGTCCTGCCTGGTGCAGGGATGGGTTTGCCCTCTGCCTGCTCCTGTGGGTCCTTGGCAGAGGACAGACCCCTCCATGGCATCAGGTTGGAATGGCTTTTAGGAGGAAGACCTTGCTTCTTGCTTCTTTCCCTGGGAGCCATGACTCCGATCTGGCACTTCCTGCTCCGGCTGGGTCCAAAGTGCTGGCAGAGCCACCTGGAAGTGCAGGCTGGGTGCACTGTGGCACCCATTCCCCTCCAGTCTGCCTGACGCCCAGAGTGACTAGGGACACGTCCCCAGGACCCAGTGCTGGCCTGGAACAGGCAGTGGGGCTGGAGGAGCCTGGTGCAGTCCTGACTCCTATCCATGCACTCCAGTGATGAATGTTGGCCGTTCTCAGCCTGGAGCAGAGGGGCTGGGTGGGGGTATCTCCCCCAAGTCCCTCTTCCCTGGCTGGGCTGAGCCATCGTGCCATGGTCCCCTGAAGCCCATGGAGCTGAGCACAGCCCTCGGGTAACACGATCCCCAGGCTCCTCGCTGCTGCTCTCCAGCTGGTGCTCACCGACATTTTGGGGGGAGTTGAAATACAAACACGGACCTTAAGGCCAGCTTGCTGCCCAGCTTCTAGCACTGTGGGGAGTTAGTGACTCCTGGCCGGAGGAGCCCACCTCTCACCGATGCATCTGGGCACCCAGCAGGGTAACGCCATGGTGCTCTGCCAGGGAGAGCCGTACTAGTGGGAAGCTGCTGCCAGTGTCCCAGTGCCAATGGGGTTGATTTGACTTGTTGGGGGTGGAGGGGTGTGCCCTGGGGCACTGGGGTAGACTGGAGGGGGGCAAGCGATGGCAGGGAGTGCTGAGACTGGAGGGTTGCCCGCACGGTCGGGATTTGATTTGGGGGATGCTGCTCCGCTGTGATGCTGCTTCAGGATCCCGTCCATTGTCCTGCCAGCTCCCTGTTCAGGAGGTTGGGTTTACACCCCAAGATCCCCAGCTGTTTTCTGGCACTAAACCAGGAAGCTCCTGGGCATCCAGATTGCTTTTCTGGGCACCAACACCTGTACGAGTCTGGGAGCCCATAAATCACCAGGTTGCCTTGTGTGCTTTTGGGGAGAGCCGTCCTTATTGGTGGCAGAAGTGCCACTGAGCAATGGACACTATCTTTGCTATTTATTTATTCTTCTGTATTTACGGCAAAGCTGCTCACTTGTTCTGGTCTGGTCCTGGGCAGATCGAAGGGCAGATGATGGGCAGACGTGGAGGAAAGTGGGTTTTTTTAATCAGCTGACTGGGCCGGGAATGTAAAAACAGGAAAGTGGCTGAGCTCATCCCATTTCCCTCCCTGTCCCAACCGGGGCTGGCCGTGGGGGGGAGAGCTGCCCATGGGGCTCAGGCGCAGCAGGGTGAGTCGGGGCTGGGCAGTGCCAGGGGAGGATGTGCTGGCCCTGGGACATGCCTCGGGCACCGGCATGGCCATTGGTGTCAGGATTTTGGGATTATGGGCAGGTGTGGGCAGCGTGGACCGGTGCAATGGGCTGGATCACAGAGACCGAGGGGCTCCGCTGTGGTTTGCAGCCCTGGCTTCATCTCACTAACAGCAGTAGGAGAAGGGTTTTTTGCTTAACAGGGGGGTAATGCAGTCCAGACAGGGCTAGCAACACTGTACTGATGCTGCTGCAAGATGGAGGGACCAGGCATGATGGGGAGCTGGGTTTGGTGGGGGGCTAAAAGTTGCACCCCACATTAGCCTTTCTTTAAGAGCTTTTGTAGCTGCTTGGTGTGGGCAGCCTGGGGATCTCGGCGCATCGGGATGCTCAGGGGTGTCGGGATGCTCGGGGGCTTCCCCAGCCTGGTGTGGCCTTTTGGGGGGTGGGGGCACAGACAGGCTAAAACCTTGCCAGGTCCCATCCTGAAACCTCCTCAGGTCCCATCCTGCTGCCACGCTGGGACCAGCACATGCAGGGGCCAGATGCCACCAGACTAAATCCAGGTCCCTAAGTGACTGCAAAGCAACCTGAACATCCTCCCCCAAGGGATGGCTGCTGCGGGGGAGTTGTATCACCCCAGGGAGGTGGAAATTTGGGGGTTTTGTGCCCTGGCAGACTGGCTGCATCCTTGCGGGATCACCCTGGGGTGGTGGGACCCCATCACTGCTCAGGCCCCCCTGGCCAAGCTGGCGAGGAGCCACTCTCATCCCAGCCAAATTCCTGGGCGCTTAATGAGTAACCGGCAGCGAGGTGCGGGGCTGTGCTCAGCCTCGAGTAGGTGTTTCTGTGTGTTCCTGCCAGCCGCAGCCCCCCCGGCCGTGTTTGTGCAGGGCTGGGGGCCAGGGGGGCCGGCAACCCTCTCCGTCTAGGCGCTGCCGCTGCAGGGTCGGGGGCCCCGCGCAGTGCATGGGGCTCAGCAAGGTCAGTGCCAGGGTGGGGGGGACTTGGCCAGGAAGGGCAGCTCCTCTTTATGGCTATCATAAGCTTTACTGGCTGTTTAAAGCTTCAAAAGTGGCTGTAAAAGCAATCTGGGGGAGCTGGGGGGGGTCTGCAGAGCTCAGCTGAGACCCCCCTAACTCGTTTCATGCCCTGCGCCAAGGCTGGGCTGGCCACCCCCGACGCCTCCGCTCCTCTCTGCTGCAGCATCCGGCCCTGAGCGCAGCATGGATGGTCCCGACATCTTCCTGGGTCCCTGCGAAGGTGCCCTCTGTGGGGTCCCGGGTCAGAAACGTCGCTGCATGTCGGCCCTGGCGCCCGTCACCACACCCAGCGCCAGCACCGAGGTTGGCTGGGAGGAGGAGGAGGAGGATGAAGACCACTTTCGGGGGGTGCCACTGCGGCGATCCTGTGCCCTCCGGACCTCCATCCGCTCCCGGGACCCCTTCCGCCGGCACAGCTGGGAGCCGGGCAAGGAGCTGCGTGGGGTCCCTGGCTATGACCAGCTCAGGTAGCGGTGACCTGCCCTGTGTTCCCATCCCAGCCCTGCAGCCGTCCCCTCTTCCGTGACCTTGCACCGCTGCTCCCGAGTCCCCCGATCCAGGGATCGGGGTCCTCCATGCGGCATCCCTGGGTGCCCCCCAAGGATGAGCATCCCTTGCCCCGACCCGGTGGGGATGCCCCGAAAGCTGGGTGCTAGAGCAAGGCTCACGCCATGGGGATGGGGGTCCCGGTTTGGTGGTCCCCCCCACCCTCAGCTCAGGGTCCCCCCTGTCCCCATCGCAGCGTGAGTCTCAAAGGGCTGAGCCCTGTCGACATCGACTCCAGCACGGAGCAGCTGGATGGGCTGGGGCGGCACCAGCGGGACCCCCGGCGAACCCCCCTCATCCACAGCAACGATGACCTGGAGTCCCTGCTCTCCCAGGACGAGGAGGATGAGGCCGATGTGCAGCGGGCACAGGTAGGAGCCCCCTCCTCCTCCTCCTTCTTTTTGCCACCCCCGGGTGTCCTGTCACCCAGCACCCACCTGCAGCTGGGGGATGGACTCGGGCTGAGCCTGGGTGAGGGCAGGGGAACCTGGGAGAGGGGATCACGATGGGTCCCCAGGAAAGCCCCATCCTGGGTGGCTTTGCCATCATCCTGAGACCGGGATGCTCCTGCCCAAGCTGTGTTATCCTCTGGGAGCAGCTTCATTTTGGGGATCAGTGGTGGGGAAGGGAAAATAGATGGGCCACAAGCCCAGGGACCCTCCAGCACCGGTATGAGCCTGGATGTGCCATCCTGGGGACCAGCAGCTGCCCTTTGCCATGTGCCGGGCCCTGCTAAAAGGCAGGTAGAGGGTCACAGCGACAGGAGCCAGTGGCCCTGGTGCCAACCCTGTCACTGCTGGCAGGAGGATGCACGGAGGCTGCCGGCGTGCTGGGCCAGGCAGAACGCTGGCGGCTGTGCCCTCTCCAAATCGGCATCGCTCAGTGTCATCGACAGCTTCCCCGACGCAGATGGTGAGTAGCAGCACCCACGTCCCCCTGGGCAGGACTGGGGTGATGGCCCCCACGTCGCACCCCCCCGGCGCTGCATCCCCATGCCTGCTCAAACCTCCCTAATAACAACCTAAAATCGATGGCACTGCCGCCAAAGTTAATTATTTCTCATCTCCCTGCCTCCATGGCAGCCCTGGACCACGGCAGATGCTTCACCGACCAAAAGAGCTGGCTTGTCTTGCTGCGCTTCAGCCCCTCTTTTAATTCATCTTTCTTTTGCTGTTGCAGAAATTTCCCCCTTCGCCTCCCAGCAGAGCCTGGTCAATGGGTGAGTCGGGGTGGGGGGGACACGGCCACGGGGCTGGGGGTGCACGTTGTATCCCTGTGCCGGGGTGTGAATAAGGCAGCTCAGGGACCAGAGAGCCCCGAGGGGAGATTTAGAGATGAAAATATTGGCCCAAATAGGGATTTTTTTTTTTTGCTTGTGGCTGCAGAGAGGGAATGGGGCAGCTACATGCAACGGGGTCAGGCTGAGACCTGACACACTTCACTCACTCCCAGCATCGGGGTCAGCAGGAGCAAACCCCCAGGGACTAACAGGCTGGAGGGGTCGGTGTCCCCCTCCCTGTCCCCGGGGTGCCAGGCCCCCCTCCTGGCAGGGCATTGTGCTGGCAGCACGGGGCCCCCTCTGTCCCCAGCGCCTGTCACAGCCCATTCCCATCTTCATTAGGGCGGTTGTTCCCAGGCATCATCGTGCCCAGGGCTGGCTGGGAGCCCCACAGGGGACGAGTGAGGACAGGGACAGGGACAAGGATAGGGACAAGCTGGCCCTGAACCACCTCACCCAAAAGGATGGTGCTGCATGGCCCATGCACGCTGCAGCCGCCCCCCCGCCCGTGCCCCCAGGGACAGGTTGGGAGCAGGGCTTGTGCCCCACTGAGGGTGGCTTGTCACCCACCGAGGGTCTCCCCAAGGAACCAGGGCCAGTCCTGAGCAGGATCACCCAGGAAAGTGGGGGGTCCATGCCTGTAGCACCCCACAACCTTGGGGTTGCACCCACAGCTGCAACCATACAAACCAGGACCACCACCCTGCTCCCCAAATTATGGGACAGGTGACACAGTATTGGGGGGGTGGTCACCAAGGAGGGGACATAGCCACCAGCCTGGGTGGGGGTGGGGGGTGTCATCTCCGCACCCCACAGGCCTCGGGGCGAACAGAAAGGGCTCTGTGCTCATCCCAGCTGGGAGCAGAGCAGCCACCCCGGAGAAGCCGGGGGGCCGGGGCGGCTGAGCTCGCTCCTCCCTATTTCCCGGCCCCGCAGAGGCCAGGGACAGAGAGGGATTGTCCAGGCTGGATCCTCTGTCTCCTGCAGCTTCGGTGCCGGGAGCTGCGGGCAGCTGGCGGGGGAGGCGGGGAGCCAGAGCTGGGAAGAGACCCCCCTGGGCCGGACCCTCAGCTTCATCAAGAGGATGACGGGGAAGACGAAGGTAGGGAGGGGGGGAGCAGAGGGGAGTAACGGGGTGATTCCTTCCCCGAAACGTGACGATGGGGTTGGGGTGGGACAGGGGAGGCGGTTCGTTTGATGCTCTGCCCTTTGGGGAAGCCGTGCCTCAGTTTCCCCTCTTCTGCCTGGCACTGTCCGTCATTAGTTTTCATACTTTGGGATCTAAAGAGGGGGAAAAAAACCCAAAAATCTTGGGGAAGGAGACCGAGGAAGGAGGCACTTGTCCAGCAGGTACCGGATCCTGCCCAGGCACTGGCGATGTGGTTTCAGTGGCGCTGCCATCGCCCCCCTGTCCCTGTCCCTGTCCCCATGTTCACACCATTACGGTACATCCGGAGCCCCTGGGGAGAGCGCCGGATGGCGAGTGCCAACAGTGTGCTCAGGATGGCGGTGGGCACCAGTGGCAAAGCCGCTCTCCCCTGCCAGTGAGGTGGGGGGCCATACGGGGACCCCTGCCCACCACAGGGTGGGGGAGGGTCTTCGCCGGGGCTCACTGGGCTCGGCCCTCGCCGTGGCCGAGGAAATGAGGCTTTTCCTGGCGGCAGGCGTGCTTGTTTGTGTGCTGAGCTCACTGACCGCATGCCCTCCCCCAGGCCCCTCTGCTCCATCTCAGCGGTTTCCTGGAGTGATTTCTTCATTTAGGATATTTTTCTCCAGCTCCTTCCCAGCTCAGAAGGCGCCAGGACCCTGCTGAGCCCTCCTGTGCCTCAGTTTCCCCATTTCAGTTGGGAGGTGATGCCTGCTCTTAGGGTGTTTTGGTTGACTCTGGGTGGCCATGGGGCAGCGAGGGGGCATGGGGGAGGTCCTCCCCAGCCACCACTGCTCCCTCCCATGGTACCAGGAGCTTAAGGGGAAACTGAGGCACAGCAGTGCATGTGGCATCTTGGGGACACAGGGGCCACCGATGGCTTTATGTCCTTGTGGCATTGTCGTCCACCCCCTGCTACCCACTTCTGCGGGGGCGAAGCCCACCTCACCGCCCCCAAGGTGGCCCCCCAAGGTTGTGATTTACTGCCATGCGAAGCCATTAATCCGCCCCAGCCCCTGATCTCATCCTGCCTCCTCCCTGCCGGGCAGCGACCAGCCGGATTAGCGGCCAGCTGTTAACATCATCACGGGGGCCACGCTCCCCTCCCCCCCCCCAGTGCTGCAGTTGATGGGCCAAAACCCGCCCTGGCATAGCGGCACGGTCCGGACCCCGTGGTCGGGATGGCTCCGTCCTTGTCCCACCCTGCTGGGTGCTCAACTGGGGCTGCAAATGGTTTTAAATCCAGGATTTGTTATTATTTTTCTTATTTAGCAGGAGGAAAACGCTGCTCAAGGCCGGGCTCTTGCCAAGTCTCGGCTTAGCAAAGTTTGTCCTATAAAATCTCCGGGAAGGGAGAAGGGTCTTTGAAGGCTGGGAGCACTGGTGGTGGTCCGGATCCATGGGTGGATGGATGGGGAAAGGGGGTTGATCCCGGCCGAAGCAGTGGGATGCCAAGCCGTGTACGTGGCGATTGCATCAGGCAGATAGGGGGGATTGGGGTGTGGGGGGCGTGGGGCACCTACCCCAGCATCGCTGCAGGGGGGTACATGGCAGAGGTGCCCCAACATGGTCTCTATGGTGCTGGTGGCACAGGGATGCTACCGGTCAAGGCAGCGCCATCCCCATGGTGGCGGGGGAACAGGTCCTGTGTCATGTGAGTGCTCATAGCTTGCGGGGGTCCCAAGCAGAGGCTGTGGCAGGGATGGGTCCCTGGGGTCCTGGGGCACTGCAGGAGGGAGGCACTGGGGCTCGATTGGCAATGTCGGTTGGGGGTGGCCCCGATAGAGGAGACCCCAACAGAGGGGACCCCGATAGAGGGGACCCTGAGAGGTCTGCGGGCAGCAGAGAGCACCCAGTGCCACTTTGAGGGGGGACAAGCTGGAGCCATGTGGGGGTTTTGGAGCGCTGGGCGCTGGCCGGGAAGTGGCTGTGGGGAGCGGGGAGGCCGCGGAGGGGAGGGACCGTGCTATTTCAGGAAGAAATAATAATCCCAGCCGCTGAGGCCGAGTTCGCCGTCGCCTTGGGGACTCGGCGCTGTCCCTTCCCTGGGGAGCCCCAGCCATGTACGGCCGTCCTGGGCCCAGGGTGAGTCATGGGAACGGCTCAGGCACAGGGGTCCCGCGGGGGTCCCAGGGCGTTGCTGTTGTTGCGGGTCTCGCCCGAGCACCCGACGCCACTGGCTTGGCTCCTGCCCTTGCCGTGGATGGACTGGGTGATTTTGGGGGCCTGTGGGGCACGGCGAGAGGGGGGACCCCAGGAACAGGAACCTGCAATGCTGTGGGGTGGTCGTGTCCCCATGGCAATGCCCGTCAGTGGTTTTGGCGAGGGGCTGGTGCTGGTGTGAGTCTGGCCTTGTGGCCGGGGAACCATGCGGCTTCCCCGCCTCCCAGGGGCTGTGAGGGTGCTCTCTGCAACTGGAGCACCCCCATCACTTCCCTTCCTGACTTTTTATGGCTGAATCGCTGCCGCTTCCCCCTTCGCCCTTTTCCCCCACGTGATGCTTGCAGCACCGCGGGGCTTTCCAGTGCTTGGATCCGGCCCTGCCACGTGGGGAGAGGCACCGGACCCCCCCTCAAAAGCACCAGACCCCCCCACGGGTGCCAGTGGAGGCTCCCCACCATCCACATCCTGTGCCGGGGTGGCCGGATGCCTGTTTGGGGTTTCCTTCCGTCAGTTTTGGGGCTGTTTTAGGGTTACAGCCAGGGAGGGGGAATTAGAAGCAAACCCCAGCCGGAGGAGTTTGCACCCAGGGAGGAAATAAGAAACAAGGAATTAGGCTCTGGGTGAAAGGAGGAGCACGACCATGACCCTCCCCTGCCCCGATGCTCGGGGTCACCTTGCAAAGGTTTGCTTCTGCTTTTGGGACCGCAATTTACTTAAACCCCAGCCTTGGCAGCGGGGCCCCTGCCCAGCAACGAGCCTGCACTGGGTTAACGGCCGTGGCTGCCCTTCAATAAACTGTTCCGGCTGGAACTGCCGCCTGCTTTGGGGTCATTGGCTGTATTTTCCTGACAGCTCCACTCTAGCTCCCGACTTTTCTTCTGCCCGCGTGGGTGCATCCCACCCTGCGTGGGTACATCCCACCCATTTCCCGCAGGCTTTGGCAGGGCCGGATTCGGCACCGCCATGCTGTTTCCTTTGCTGCTGGCAATGATTTCTGCATGGAGGTCGAGGCAGCTCATAGAGAGCAGTGTCACCTCTCAGCAACATTAGTAGCTTTTCGTGGTTATTCATTAAGCCAAAAGCCGCTGGCATCTCTCCGGTTGCCCACGCGGCTTTGTACACGTCCCCTTGGTAAGCGTCAAATGCAGCCAGGCTCGGAAACAGGGCGAAAAAGGGACATTTATGTGCTTAAGTTGTTTGCACCCATGGGACCCAGCAGCAGAGTGGGTGGCTTTGCCCCAGGGCTCGCCAGGTGATGCTTGGGGGACGGGGTCCTCAAAAAGCCTCCCCTTGGCTGCAGCCCTGCGCTCTGCCGGGACTTGGAGCCGTCTCGGTGCCTTGGTTCTCCTGGCAACCTTGGTAGTGTTATCTCTGGCAGTGAAAGGGATAAATCTGATAAATCCTGGCTTCTCCCAGCCAGCGAGTTGGTGTTTAGCCAGGTTGAGGTTAGCCCAGCCCCTGGTGCTGGGATTCTCTCGCGAAGCTGGTGTTTTAAGGGAAAAAAGCAAAATTTTTCTGAAATATTGCCTTCAGCCCAACTTTCTGTCGCTGAGGATCTGGATGGGAAAGTGGCTTTCTCTGTCCCCCCCCCATCCCAAAAGCTGGCGGGAAGTGTCAGCACCACCAGAGCACCTTGCCAGGGGCAGGATCTGGCATCAATTTGCTCCATTTGGGAGATAAAAGTCCCAAAATGGAGGAAAAAGGTTGCACTGGGCCCATGACTGGGGACAGCATTTGTGCTTCACCCCAAAACTGCGCTTTAGGGGTGTTTGGGGTTCGGGGGGGGGGTAGTCCCATGGCGGCCGGGTGATGGGGGATTGGAATCCCATGGGATTTTCTTCTTCTTTTGGGGCTTCCAGCCCTGGTGTTGCCCCAGGAAGGCTGCAGGCACTGGATGGGTCCTGCTCCCCAGAGACGTGGGAAGGGGAAACTGAGGCAGGAGAGCAAGGGCTGGACGTTGGGACACCGATCCAGGGATGCTCCGGTGTGATCCAGAGCAGTTCTGACGGGCCAGCTCCGGAGCGATGCTGGGTTTGCCCGTTCCCAGCAGCTGTGACTGGATCCGGAGTGACTCCAGAGTGACCCTTCCCAGGCTGCCGGTCCCCGCCCGGGGCCCGATCCTGAGGGTAACCGGTCCCGTTTCGAACAAAGGCCCGCGGGCAGCACGAGGCCGGGACCGGCAGCGCGACCCGCCCCCCCGGGGGGGGGCGGGGCCCAGCTGCAGGCAGGGGCGGGCAGGAGCGGGCAGGAGCGGAGCGGCTCCGCGGATTATGTCCCGCATCGAGTCCCTGGCCCGGGTGAGGAGCGATCGTGCCAAGGTGGGTCCCGGCGGAGCGGTGCAGTCCCCCCCGGGGTGGGGGGTCCCCCCCCAGCCCCTCTCCCCTGGGGGGGGGGCTTTTCCTTTCCCTGCTTCTGCTGGGGGGAACACCCCCATCTAACACTGGGGGGTTCAACCCACCCCCCGGGGGGGCCTTCGCAGAGGTCGCTGCCCCCCCATCCTCCCAAATT
>NW_010972629.1:273404-274369 GCF_000737465.1 Haliaeetus leucocephalus
GGTCCGTAGCAAAGGGGGGGGGGACGCAGGGAGGTGGGCGAGGATCCTCCACAAGCCTCGGCGCAGCCGCTCCCCATTGTGCAGTGGGGTCTCCTGGGAAGACAATAATAACCCTCCTGCCTGCACCGCTGCCTGCACTCCTGCCCGCCGCCCTCGCCCCGCCGCCAGGCAGGGACCACCGCGATCCCCCGAACATCCCACCGGCAACTTCTTCGGCGAAGCAACCGCCAAACTTCCTCCATCGCTCTCGCCCGTCAGCCTTGTTTCTGCCGAAGCCGAAGGCCTTTTGGTGGCGTGGAAACTCTCCAGCTCCAGCCCGGCGGGTGAGGAAGTCGCCGTCTCCTCCTGCCGAGGGGGTGGGAGCGAGGTGGGAGCCCCCCCCGCCGCTTTTATTGTCCACAGCCCGGTAGAGACAAAAGGCCTGCAGTCATTTGGATGATGGGGAAACTGAGGCACGGAGAGCCGGGGTGCTCTCATCCCGTGGGAGCGTTTCCCCGTTGCCCGTGACTTGACGAGGGTGCGAGGAAGGAGCGGGGAGGGGGGACGCCCGGGTGCCGTCGTGCCGCCCAGGGCATGTGGCAATTGCCGGCGTGGCGAAACGATGGGGGGGAGTCAAGGCGGCGGCGGGGGGGGGAGCCCAGCTGGTGCCGGGCGCTGCCTGCGCTTGGCAGGGCTTTGTGTTCCCGCTGCCGGCTGCTGCGGGAGTGCAAGGCGGGCGTGCGAGGCAGGTGGGTGTGCAAGGCAGGCGTGCAAAGCTCTGCTCCTTCTCCCTGCCTCAGTTTACCCCAAACTGGGGATTTTCGGTGGCGGGGGAGGGGGGAACCCAATGCCGGCACTCCCCTGGCTCACGTGGCATGGACTGGTTTTGCATGCACCGAGTTTGTCAGGTCTGAGCCGGCTGGGGAGCAGTTGGAGGTTTGGCGGGGGGCTGTTCGGCCCCGAGGTCTGGGTTTTGGGGGGGCCGG
>NW_010972629.1:274443-275779 GCF_000737465.1 Haliaeetus leucocephalus
GGTTTTTGTTTAAAGAAAGTTTCATCAAATCCCGTTTTGCCCCACCCACGGCCGTGCCTTGGGCCGGGGGGGGGGGCGGGCGGGGTTTGTGTCCCCCCCCCAAGGAGAGGATGGCTCCCAGGCACTTGGAGAGCAGCCACCATCCCTGCTGCCAGCTGTCACCGCTTTAGAAATGCCCCCCCCCGTCAAAGGCAGCCGGGGGTCACACACACACACCGCCCCGGGGCCCCCCCCCCAGCTGGGATGTGCTGGTGGCATATGGGCTGTGAGGGACCCCCCTCGCCATCCCGCCGCGGCTTTACAACTGTGGGGACTCTGTATCCTGTAGTGGGACCTACATTTGGGGGGACTCCTGGCAGGGCAGGACACCCCCCCCCATTGCTGTCTACCTTGGAGCCCCCCAAAACAGTGGAGGGGGGGGACCGTACTGCTCCCACACTGCACCCCCCCGGCTGACCCCCCTCCTCCCCAAACCCACAGCCTCGCTCCTCCGGTGGCTTGAAACCTCAGAGGGGGCAAATCTGGGGCCAAAATGGGACTTTTGTGCGCTGGGGGGGACGACCCCCCCTTTTTTCGTGGGGGGAAAGGCATCTCTGTGTGGTTTCGGCCCTGGCGCAGCAGCATCTTTTGTTGCCACGCGTGGCGCTGGCTTTGTTCAACACCGGGGTGGCAGGCGGGGGGGGACACACACCGTCCCCAATGAGGTGGGGGGACCGTCCCCAACAAGGAGGGGACCGACGCAGCTCCGTGGCGCTGTTTCGGGGATCGGATCCGTCACCCAGGTCAGACCTTTGCTTTTTCGGGGGGCTGCCCCCCTTCCCGGCTCTTTGCACCCGGCATGGAGGCAGTGATGCCACAGGTGGCTTTTTGGCGGGGGGACAGGACACGACTATGGGGCAGCTGGGGTTGTCATCGCCCCAAAATCACTCCCCCTGGGGCTGGCTGGACTTTTTTGGCTCCGGAGATTGGCGCGGGTGTGTTCTCGCACAGGAAAAGAAATCGGCTATCTTGGGCGAAGTCGTGTTGGTGCCAGCAGAAATACACCCGCCGTAGGCGTTGCACCGCGATGCCGGAAAAAAAACCACCACCCTAAAACCAAAAAAAACCCACCCCAATTTCTATTTAAAGTGGAGAAACTTTCTGCTCCCCATTAGCGCCAGGGAGGTTGGATGCGGGGGCACCCTCCAAAACCCCCAGCCCAGGGAAGCCACGGTGCCCCCTGTTTGGGATTTGGCTCAACAACCCGTTTTTGTGCCGGTGGGGTTGGCTGAGGTTGGGGGTTTGGTGTCGGCTGCCGCTGGGGTTGGGGGGGGTGGTGGGGGGGTGTTTGCATTGG
>NW_010972629.1:275929-276475 GCF_000737465.1 Haliaeetus leucocephalus
CCCCCCCCCCCCCCAGCCATGGGGTGCAGCTTGACACCCCCAAACCCACTGTCAGATCCAGGTGTCTAGGCTGGGTGGGGGTCACCACCCCCCCCCCCCCGGCCACCCCTGCCCAGCCAGGCCGTGTCCTCGGTGTCCCACTGGCAGCAGGGACCCTATGTGGCCCCCCCTGCCGGGCACAGGGGGGGGGCCTTTGTCCCCCACCGGGCTGGATTTGGGGCTGCCATTGGAGGGTCCCACTCTGCAATGCCCCCCGCTCCCATCCCCGGTGGGCAGCTGGACCCCTGAGGGGCTCCAAGCCCCCAAAGCCCCCCCTCCAACCCCCATGCACCCTTCCTTCCCTATACGGGCAAGGGGCTGCGTGTGCCCCCCCCAATACTTCCAGGGCATCCAGGGGCGATGCTGAAGCCTTGTGGGGTTTTATTGGTGCCGTCACTGGTTGTACCCGTCGTTCCCCCCCAGTGTGGCATTTGTAGGGTGGGGGGGACCCGGGCGTGCTGCGGGGCGGGGGGACCTAGGCCGGGTGGGGGGACCCAGGCAGGGTGG
>NW_010972629.1:276485-285536 GCF_000737465.1 Haliaeetus leucocephalus
CAAAGAAAAAAGCAAAGCAAAAAAAAAAAAAGGGCCGGGAACAATCACGGCACGGAGCAGGGCAGATGTTGTGGCTGGGGGCTCCGCGGGGCCCCCCCCCCCCCCACCGGGCCAGGGGCCGCGGGCCGGGGGGGGCCCGGGGGGCTGGGATGTGCTGCTGCTCCTGCGCCCCATTCCCGGCGGATGGGGAGGTGGAGAGACCCCTCTGCGGAAAGCGGGTGAGCGCCCAATATCCCCCTCCGGCTCCGGACTGAACCCTGTCGTGTCCCCCCCAGCGCAGAGCAGGGACAGTGGCTGTGTGTCCCCCGCCAGGGTCTCCTCTCCCTGGGGACCATGGGGTGGTGGGATGCTCTGCTTAGCCCCACTCGTGTCCCATTGGCTCCCATGGTCTTCCTCACTTTCTTCCCCACCTGCCTGGTGCCTCCTGGGGAGGCCCTCAGCCTCTCACCCACCTTCCTGTGGGGGTTTGGGAGCCGGGACGGAAACCAGGACCCCCTTTGGCATCACTGAGCTGTGGGAAGGGGGATTGGGGACCCAAAGCGCCATCATTTTGGGGGGGGCTGGCGTGGAGAGGGTCTGTTTGGCGGGTGCCCTGGTGCCAGGCACGGCTGGGTGCCACGGCCGGGGGGGGGACGGGACAAAGGCAGCTGTGTGCTGGTCAGGGCATGGGGGGTTCCGAGGCAGGAGTGGCCACCCTTGAGATGCTCGGGATAACGCCGGCTCGCTCCTCTTTTCTGGGAGGGGAAAACCATGGCGAGCCACCAGCAGCACTGGGGACCCCAAAACCATCCCCATGGGGGGCAGCTGGCCTCCAAGCCCCCGTTTTGGGGGAAACACGGTGAAAATATCCACTTTGGATAAAAAAAGGAGGTGGGAAGGTGCAGGGCTGCTGGCTGCCATGCTCTGGTGATGCCCCCAGCCCCCATGGGTGCCGGGGAGCATTGTCACCTCCCCCCCACTGCGGCCCCCGCATCTCGTCCCCATTGGGGCTGGCGGCTGCGGTGCTGGGGGGGGAACATGTGCTGGGGCGGGGGGGATTTCTCCCGCAGCCACCCGGTTGTCATGGTTATGGGATGATGGGAAGCACGGGTGAGCGGAGCGATCGGGGTGGCTTCTCCCCGGCCGCTCGGCTCCCCATCCTCCCCACCCCAGGGTGGCAGGACCCCCTGAGCATCGCCAGGGACCAGGTGGTCCCACGCCACCCCCGGCTTCCCACAACCATGAGCCGCATCCCGAAGCAACCGGGAGCCGTGCTGGGTGGTGCTGCTGGGCGCCCACCGTGCCGCAGCCCCATCAGGCGCCCGTCGCATCTCTCCGGGCAGAGCAAGGAAAAGGAGAAGATGAAGGAGGGCAAGGAGAAGGACGCCCGCTACACCAACGGCCACCTCTTCACCACCATCACCGTCTCCGGCATGACCATGTGCTTCGCCTGCAACAAGAGCATCACGGCCAAGGAGGCTCTTATCTGCCCCAGTGAGTAGCCAAAACGGGTGCAGTGGCTTTGCCGGGGTGGCTTTGCCAGGGCGGCTTTGCCGGGTGGGCACGGCAATCCCATTGCAAGAGGCTGGTTGCTCCCGGTTTGGCTTGTGCGGATTCGTGCCGCGGAGCAGGAGGGGTGCTCACGGAGATGATTTCTCCGAGGCATCCTGGCAAATGCCGGCGTGCCACCCTGGCACGTCCCAGCAAGGCAGCCGGCACTGCCAGCTTCTTCCAGCTCCCCCGGTGCAGGCGATGCTGCAGTGCCGGATGGAGCCAGTGTGCCTTTGGCACCGGGCTGGTGTGGAGTGTTGTGTCCTCCAGGGTTGGGGGGGATCTCAGTGGCACCATGGCAGCTCAGCTGCTCCCTGGCAGCTGCGGCTCCTGCAGCGCCTGGTGTAATCCGCATCCGCCTGGATTCCCCCGGCATCTGCTCCTGTCGCTCCGGCACTGGCTGCTCCCCTGGGATGGGGATGGCGGGAGGGTCCCCTGATGTCTCCAGCGGTGGCTGTGCCATCACCTCTCCCTGTCTCCATCCACCCCCCCTCCAGCCTGCAACGTCACCATCCACAACCGCTGCAAGGACACGCTGCCCAACTGCACTAAGGTGAAGCAGAAGGTAAGCACCCGCCTGGCTGTGACAAGTGACATGAGCTGGCCGGTCTCAGCCACTCCAGATTTTTTTTGGGGGTGGGGGAGGGGGGAACACGGGGATGGTGACACCCGCCATGATGCCTCCGCTCCCTCCCCCAGCAACAGAAAGCCGCCCTGCTGAAGAACAGCTCGGCGTTGCAGTCGGTCTCATTGCGCAATAAAAGTGAGTGGGGTGCGATGTGTCGGGGGGTGGGGGAGGATGGGCCCCCCCCTCCATGCTGCCTGTCACCGAGGTGTCGGGGTAGGGCTGGGTCCCTCTCCTGGCTCTCGGGACATCCCCTAGGAGGGCTGGGGGACGTGTCCCTGTGGGGGGGATGCTGTATCGGGGTGTCCCCCGTGGGTGGTGGGGACGCCGTGCGCAGCCTGAGGGGTGACGGGGGGGGTCATGGCATTGACTTCCCAGTGTCCCTCCACCTCAGCTGCCATCCGGGAGCGCCCCAATTCGGCTATCTACCCCTCGGAGAGCTTCCGCCAGACACTGCTGGGTCCCCGCCGTGGCCGACCCTCCCTCTCCCTCTCCAAGAGCGTCTCTACGACCAACATCGCAGGGTAGGCTGGGGTGGGGGCGGAACAGGGGGGGGTGTCTGGGGGCATCCTCAGAGTCACCATCATGTCCCACCCCTCCAGGACATTCAACGATGAGTCTCCCCTGGGGATTCGGCGGATCCTGTCCCAGTCCACAGATTCCCTCAACATGCGCAACCGCACGCTGTCCGTGGAGTCGCTCATCGACGAAGGTGGGGACCCACCGGGGTGGGGGACATGGGGCTGGGGGGGGATGACACAGGGTGCAGGGCCAGCCCCCGGCTCCCACCGCCCTCCCGCGCAGGCCCCGATGTCATCCTCAACCAGCTGATGAGTGACTTCGAGATGGACGGGAAGGACTTTGAGGCGGATTCCTGGAGCTTGGCCGTAGACAACAGCTACCTGCAGCAGCACAAGATGGACGTCATGAAGCGCCAGGACGTCATCTACGGTGAGTGGCCATGTGGGGATGGCCTGGGCCGGTGGGACACGGGGGGACGGGGTACAACTGTGAGTTGCAAGGGACAGGTTAGGGGGTGCAGGGATGGGTCAGAGCTGCAGGCATGGGGATGCAGAGATGGAGGACATGGGGGTGGCATAGGGAACACAGGGATGGGTCAGAGATGCAGGGACAGGGATGAAGAGATGGGGTCACGGGGACAGGGAAGGGAACAAAGACATGTCAGGTGCAGGGAGGGGAATGCAGAGATGGGGACATGGGGACACAGGGACAGGTCAGAGATGGGGGACACAAGGACAGGGGAAGGGACACAGTGATGTGTCAGCAACACAGAGATGGGGATGCAGGGATGGGGGACATGGGAACAGGGGTGGGGATGCAGGGATGGGTCTGAGATGCAGGGGTAGGGGACACAGGGTCAGGGTAGGGGACACAGAGATGGGGATGCAGGGATGGGGGACATGGGGCCAGGGATGGGGATGAAGAGATGAGGGACACCCAGAGGCAATGGGGACAGGGCGAGGTGCTGTCCCCCCAGCGCAGAGCCAGGCTGGGACCTGCTGCGGTGGCTGGCCCCCCTCACCCATTCCACCCCACTGCAGAGCTGATCCAGACGGAGATGCACCACGTCCGCACCCTGAAGATCATGGCCAACATGTTCCGCAAGGCCATGCTGGAGGATCTGCAGGTGGATCCGGCCACGGTGCAGAAGATCTTCCCCTGCGTGGACGAGCTGAGCCAGATCCACGAGCGGTTCCTGGCGCAGCTCCTGGAGCGTCGCAGGGAGTCCCTGGCCCACGACAGCAACAAGAACTTCGTCATCAACCGCCTGGGAGACATCCTCGTCAACCAGGTGAGGATGGCATGGGGCCACCAGAGCCAGTGGGTGCTGTACTGCCCCACCGTACGGGCTCGCTGACATCCCCTTGTCTCACCCTGCCAAGTTTTCGGGTGCCAGCGCGGAGCAGCTGAAGAAAGCCTACTCCGAGTTCTGCAGCAAGCACACCAAAGCCGTGAAGGAGTACAAGGACCTGCTCGCCCGCGACAAGCGCTTCCAGCAGTTCATCCGGGTGAGCGCCCATCCCCGCACGGCTCCAGAGGCACCCCTGGGATGGGTGTCGGGGTCTCCCTGCGGGGTCTGGGCTTCGTGCCCTGCTGAAAGACTCTTCTGTCAGCTCTGTGCCTCAGTTTCCCGAACTGTGTGTCTCCCTAATGCCTCTTAGCATGGTTAACAGCCCGGGGCGGGGGGGCAGCCACTGCTAATGGGGTGTCCTGTGCTTCCTTCTCTCCTTCCTCCCTCCTTCTGGCTGGCCAGAGGATGACCCGATCCCCGCTGCTCCGACGTCATGGGGTGCCTGAGTGCATCTTGCTGGTGACGCAGAGGATCACCAAGTACCCGGTGCTCATTGAGCGCATCCTGAAGAACTCCAAAGGTAACGGGGCTGGGGGCAAGGGGGCAACATGGGGTGGGGCTGCCTGTGCTGGTGGCAGGAGGGAGGTTTCCAGCCCTGACCGTGTCCCCCCAACCCTTCATCCCAGACAACGAGGGTGACTCTGTGGACTTGTCGCGAGCGCTGAAGCTGGTGAAGGAGCTGATCTCCTCCATCAACGAGGAGGTGCACATGTGCGAGATGAACGCACGGCTGTGGGACGTCTACAGGCGTGTGGATGGCCGTGCCAAAGTGCAGCTGCCATGGGAGAGTCGCGCTGGCGTTTTCGGCAAGGACGAGCTCTTGCGGCGTAAGCTGGTGCACAGCGGCTGCATGCTCTGGAAGACGGCGGCTGGGCGCTTCAAAGGTGGGGACCAGGGTGCTGAGGGAGGACCAGGATGCTGGGGATGGAGATGCCAGGGGATGGGGATGCTGGGAGACCAGGGTGCCAAGGAATGGGGTACCAGGGACTGGGGATGCCCAGGAACCAGGTTGCTATGGGATGGAGATACTGGGGGACCATGGTGCTATGGGATGGGGGTACCAGGGTGTCACGGTTTAACCCCAGCCAGCAACTAAGCACCACACAGCTGCTCACTCACTCCCCCCCATCCAGTGGGATGGGGGAGAAAATCAGGAAAAAGAAGTAAAACTTGTGGGTTGAGATAAGAACGGTTTAATAGAACAGAAAAGAAGAAACTAATAATGATAATGATAACACTAATAAAATGACAACAGTAGTAATAAAAGGATTGGAATGTACAAATGATGCGCAGTGCAATTGCTCACCACCCGCCAACCAACACCCAGCTAGTCCCCGAGTGGCCATTCCTCCCCCCCCCACTTCCCAGTTCCTATACTAAGTGGGACGTTACATGGTATAGAATACACCAGTTGGCCAGTTTGGGTCAGCTGCCCTGGCTGTGTCCTGTGCCAACTTCTTGTGCCCCTCCAGCTTTCTCGCTGGCTGGGCATGAGAAGCTGAAAAACCCTTGACTTTAGTCTAAACACTACTGAGCAACAACTGAAAACATCAGTGTGTTATCAACATTCTTTGCATACTGAACTCAAAACACAGCACTGTACCAGCTATTAGGAAGAGAGTTAACTCTATCCCAGCTGAAACCAGGACACAGGGCATGGGGATGCCCAGGGACCACGGTGCCAGGGAATGGGAATGCTAGGGCATGGGGAACCAGGGCATGGGGATGCTCAGGGAGGGGGGTACCAGGAGATGGGGGTACCAGGGGATTGGAGGTACCTGAGGATGGGGCTGCCATGGTGCCAAGGGATGGAAGATGGCAGAGGATGAGGGTATCTGCGTTTGGGGATGCTGGGGGACTGGGGTACCTGGCTATGACAATGACAGGGTACCAGGGTGCCAGGAGATGGGGGAACCAAGGGATTGGAGGTACCTGGGGATGGAGATGCCAGGGACCAGGGTGACAGGGGCTTGAGGTACTAGAGTATGGGGGTGTCTGTGGAGCAGGGTGCCAGGGCACAGGGGTGCCAGGAGGCCCTCACCCTCCATGGACAAATTTGGGAGCAGCCCAGAGACGATGGGGGCCCTGGGGCTCTGCAGGGTGGGACACGCCACTGCCTTGCACCCACCCCAGCATCTCACATCCCTGTGCTCCCTCCCAGATGTCCTGGTGCTGCTGATGACAGATGTCCTCATCTTCCTGCAAGAGAAGGACCAGAAATACACCTTCCCCATGCTGGTGAGCTGACGCCGCCCGCCCCGCCCCCCACATCCCGGCCCCCCACCACAGCTGGGATGGCTGCAGCGGCACCGGGACAGTGTTCCGACCCCATCACCTATCTTGCAGGACAAGCCGGCTGTCATCTCCCTGCAAAACCTTATTGTGCGGGATATTGCCAACCAGGAGAAGGGGATGTTCCTGATCAGCGCGGCGCCACCAGAGATGTACGAGGTCCACGCTGCCTCCCGCGACGACCGCAACAACTGGATGAAGGTCATCCAGCAGACGGTCAGCCTGTGAGTGTCAGCCCTGGGGAGGGGGGGACGGATTTTTGGGGGGTCCTTATGGCTGCAGGGTGGACGATGGGGAGAGGGAAGGTGGGCGCAGCTCTGGGTTGGGTCCCCTGAGCCGTGGCAGAATGCGGGTGGTGGCAAGAGTGGACATGGTGTGATGGGGTTGGGGGGATCCCGGCTCTGACCATGTCCTCCCATCCCTTCCAGCTGCCCCAGCCGCCAGGACTTTCCCCTGATCGAGACAGAGATCGAAGCATCCTTACGCAAGCTGAAAGGTGGGTGCTGCTGTCACAGGAGTCCCCATCCCCCCCATCCCTGCTTGTCGCCCCCCATCTCTGCTCATCCTCTCCCTGCTCCGCAGACCGTATCCTGCAACACGATCGGAAGATCACGGCGCTGCTGGAGGAGAAGGTGGGGCTCTTCGCCGACATGCTCGCCCTGGCCAGTGGCTGCGAGGAGCCCTCGCCTACCCTGGCCCCCCGTACCCTCTTCCACTCTGACTCGGTTGAGGGTTCCCGAGGGGAAAAGCTGATGCATGACGCCATCCGGGAAGGTACAGTTGCTCCAGGATGGCGATGCTCCAGATGGGCCATGGGGCTGGGCTGGGGTCCCCCCAGCAGTGTGGGGCTCATCCTGCACTTCCCCACAGTGGAGTGCCTGAAGGAGATATTCACTGGTGCTGGACGTGACCGGGACCAGAATAACCTCGCCGAGGCCGAGAGCTGCCCCAGCCCTGGCGCCAGCAGTAAGATGGGGGACGGGGGATGCATGCCGGCCAGGGAAGGGGGCTGCGCCTGGCTTGGGGTCCCCTGAGACCGCAGTGGGGCTCACCCCCTGCTTCTCCCTGCAGACGGTGATGCTGGCAGCTTCAACGGCTCCCTGGAGTTTTGCAGGGCAGATTCAGATGCCGGGCAGCGGGTGAGTGCGGTGGGGGGGGACACGGGCGGGACACCCCCACCCTGGGCCAGGGCCACTGTGGTGTCACTGTTCTCTCTCTGTAGGATGGGAATGGCAACCAGCTCCTGCAGAAGGTACCCCAGGAGGTAAGGGGGGATGGGATGGGGGAGAGACCCGGCTCCCTCCCTGCGGTGCCAGTGTGCCTCAGTTTCCCCACCCCGGTTCACCAGGGGTTCACCATCCCGTCCTCTCCTCCCCAGGAGATCAACCAGCGGCTGGTGAACCTCTACACCCTCCTGCATGGGCTCCAGGTTGGTGGCACCATGCTGCAGGGAGGAGGAGGACGGGGATAGCCGGGGGCAAGCCGGCATCCTCCTGGCCCGCACCTCCCTGCCTGCATCCCCCCTGCTTACATCCCCCTCCCTCCACTCCCTTGCCTACGTCTCCCTGCCTGCATCCCCCTCCCTGCACTCCCCTGCTTACATCTGCCAACATGCATCCCCCTGCCTACATACATCCCCCTGCCTGCATGCCCCTGCCTACATGTATCCCCCTGCCTACTTACATCCTACATCCTCCTGCCTATGTCCAACCCCCTGCCTATGTCCCCCTGCCCACACCCCTGCCCGCCTCCCCGCAGGCAGTGGTGAGCCAGCAGGACACGCTGCTGGAGCTGCAGCTGCAGGAGGGTCCGGAGAAGCCATCCCGCCGCGGTTCCCAACCGGCCCCGGCCGAGCCGGCAGCACGAACGGGCGAGAAACCAGGTACCACGGAGCTGGCACTGCTGCAGCGGCAACACGGGCTGCTGCAGGAGGAGCTGGGCCGCTGCCGGCAGCTCTGCCAGGAGCGGGCACAGGAAGCGGCAGCCCTGGAGACGAGGCTGCGGGACAGTGAGCAGGAGCGTGCCCGGCTGGAGCGCGAGCTGGACGAGGCCCGGCGGCAGTTGGGTGTCCTGCGGCAGGAGGGTGGCACGCGGGGACGTCGCGGGGCTGATCCGCGGCGGAGGAGTCTGCCGGCCGGAGATGCGCTCTATCTCAGCTTCACGCCGCCCCAGGTAGTAAAGGAGGATGGGCTCACACATGGCACAAGTGTGTCTGGCCTCAGCCCACCTGGGTTGGGGGCCTGGGGAGGCAGGGGATGAAGGATGTGCTCATGCGTGGCATGAGTGCATCTGGCCTCAGCCTGTCTGGTTAGGGGTGCAGGGAGGGGGTAGCAGGAGAAAAAAGATGTGCTCATACATGGCACGAGTGCATCTGGCCTCAGCTCATCCAGCTTTGGGGTCTGGGGAGGCAGGGAAGGGGGGAAGATGCACTCATGCATGACATGAGGGCATCTGGCCTCAGCCCACCTGGGTTTGGGGTGCAGGAAGCCAGCAGTGGTGGGCGTTAAAGATGTGTTCATGCATGGCATGAGTGCATCCAGCCTCAGCCCACCTGGGTTTGGGGCCTAGGGTAGGGGGAAGATGCACTCATGCATGACACCAGTGTGTTCAGCCTCAGCTGATCTGGCTTTGGGGCCTCAGGAGGTGGTGGGGGGGTGGATGCAATCATGCATGATAGGAGCGGGTCCAACCCCAGCGGACCTGGGTTTGGGGGGGTGAGGGGAGTCAGTGG
>NW_010972629.1:285546-288270 GCF_000737465.1 Haliaeetus leucocephalus
AAGATGCACTCATGCATGACATGAGTGTGTTCAGCCTCAGCCCCTGCATGTTTGGGGGGGGGCACGGGGGCTCAGACCTGACCACCCCCCCACACCTCCCTCTCAGCAGCTGAGCCACGGCCCCCACCCTGCCAGCCTCTCCTACCACCACCCTGCCTTCGCCCCCTGCCCTCAGGAGGAGCTGGATTACCGGGGGGGTGATCCTGACCAGCTGCGGGAAGGCGAGGATGCCCTGGATGCACTCCTGGAGGATGAGGGTTTGAGGAGCCGCCACTCCCCCCCTGCCAGCCCCCGAGGTGGGTCCCTGGGATTGGGGAGGGGGTGCAGGAGCTGTTCCTGGGCACCTGCTGTTCCTGGGGAGGGGGGGGTTAATCTGGTGTTTTCCCATAGATTTCCTGAGGATGCAGGATATTCCCGAGGAGGTGGAGAGCAGCCAGGAGCTGAAGGAGGGCGATGGGGGTTCATCGGACAGTTAGGGAATGGCTCCAGCCCCTCTCGGCCCCCCCAGCACCTCATAATTATGACTCCCCCAAAGGAGATGCTGGGGGCAGGATCCGGCTGTGGGGGGGCTGGGGACAGCGAGATGGGGGGCGCCTGGGGGTGGTGTGGGGAGCTGCTATTCCCATGGGAGCCTTATGGGGCTGGGTGGGTCTGGTTGCCCCCTCCCCTCCTCCAAGCTGGTGGGGGGGGGTGGGCAGTGGTTTGGGACTGATGTTCCCCCCCTTCTCTGCCTGGATTTATTTATTTATTTTGTTGTCTTGGGGTGGGAGGAGGCAGCTGGGGCAGGGGGGTCCTGGTCTGTCCCAGGGCTGGGCAGCGTGCAGCCCCCTGGGACAGCAGTGATGTCCCCAGTGGGGGTGAGCCTGTCTCTACCAAAGCTCGCCCCCCACCCCGGCTTTGGGGGGCTGCCCAGGGAGGGTGCTGGGACAGTTTTAATCGGTTGGTTGGTTCCCCTCGGTTTAACTGTAAAAAAAAAAGAAGGAAAAAAAAAAAAAAGAGAAAGAAGAAAAAAATTGGAAAATAATTAAAAATGCCAGTTTGGACCCAAAGTGTGTAGGTGGGGGGCAGGGGGCAGAGCCCAGAGGGGAGGAGGTGGGCTGTGGGCAGGGCTGGATCCAGGCACCCGACGTGGGGACAGCAGGGACATGAAGCGAGAGGCTGGAGTGCTGCAGTCATGGCGTGCAGTGAGCGCGTGGGGTCTTAGGCGTGCAGCGAGTGCATCAGGTCTCAAGGCCACACCTGCATCCATCAGTGTCCCCCTGCCCTGTGGTGGGAGAACAGTGGCGGGTGTCTGTCCCCCAGCCTGTCCCTGTGTTGTCCCCTTGGGGTGAGCTCACCATGTCCGTTGTCAGCCGGCTGCTCTTTGCACGGTGCCTGATGCCAGGGTGATGGGCGCCCACCACTGGGGTGCCCGGGGCTGGGGAAGGGGGTGGCGGGGACGCATTTCCTGCCTCTCATGGGGAAGACAGTGAGCAGGAGGTCCCCGGGGAGGTGACGGGACAAGCCCGGGCTGGGTGCGAGCCAGCCCCGGGCGTGGGGAGGCGACGGGGCGGAGGATGCACACCCAAGGCGCCCGCACCCACACGCCTCTGACGCTCCAGCACCCGCACCCGCCCCGGCCTGGCGGGGGGTAGGGGGTCCTGGGGAGTCCTCCCCCCTGCCACCATGAAGCGGATGTTCTCCTGCTCCAGCTCACAGGTGGCGGTGAGTCCTGGCCCCCCCCCCCATGCCGGGGGGGGACCCCAGCCTGTCCTAGGGTTGGGGACCCCCTTCCTACCCCCGTGGATGGGGATAACACCCAGCCTTGGTGCCCTGCAAGCACCCATGAGTGCTGCCATGGTGCCCGGGTGGGTCTGGGTGGGGGCTGCAGCCACATTTGGGGTGAAGGGATGCTGCGACCCCCCTGCTGCCAGCCGGCCCCGTGTGCCCGGTCCCAAACCCCATCCAGCCATGGTGCTCAGTGCTGGTCCTGCTCCAATGCCAGCTGCAATCCCGACCCCAATCCCAACCCCGATGCCAGCTGCAAACCTGACCCCAATCCCAACCCGTCTCGGCTCCGATGCCGTCCCAGATGCCGTCTGCAATCCTGACCATGATGCCGGCTGCAGTCCTGACCCCAGTCCCAACCCCGATGCCGGCTGCAATCCCAACCCCAATCCCAACCCCAGTCCCGGCTCCGATGGCGGCTGCAATCCTGGCCCTGATGCCCCGATGCTCAGCTGCAATCCTGGCCCCAGTGCTTACCCCCAGACCTGGCCCCGCTGCGGGTCCCGACACCCAGCCCGGGCCCTGGTCCTGGTCCTGGTCCCAGTGCTTGGTCCCAGTGCTTGGTCCCGGTGCCCACCCACGCCCCGCACCATGGTGGAGCCCGGCACGGCGGCAGCCCGACAAACCAGCCGGGCAGGCACAGGCAGGTACACGCTCGCCTGCCTTGCCTCACCTTCCCCGGCTAGTGACCAGGGCCGGGCGCTGTGAGGATTTGGGGTCCCCAGCACCCCATCCCTGATGGAGCACTCCAACAAGTAGGGAAACTGAGGCACGGCTCCGCACCGTTGCAGGGGGAGGCACTTGGTACGGGGGCACGTCCCAAAAGAGGGGTCAGCCCCACAGCACAGCCTCTGCCATGGCCCTTCTGCCTGGAGAACCTGTGCCTCAGTTTCCCCTTGCCGCTCGGTGGGGCAGGGTGGGGGGTCCCATCCCTGCAGCCTCCCCCCGGAGCTGCTT
>NW_010972629.1:288330-293685 GCF_000737465.1 Haliaeetus leucocephalus
GGGGGGACACACGGGGGTCCCCGGGGGGGTGGGGTGGCAGATGGGGACCTCGGTGGCAGCCACCTCTCGCCCTCGTCCAGCTTCCACCTGGCTGCATCCAAGGGTCTCACTGAGTGCCTGACACTGCTGCTGGCCCACGGGGCCCCAATTAACGAGAAAAATGATGACGGTAAGTGGCGGACACCATGGGGACACCTCCTGGCATACGGGAGGGGGGACACAGCCAAGTCTGAGCCAGGACAGGGTCCGGTCCCTGTGCCCCCTTCGGGTGATGGCAAAGGGCTGAGCATAGACCTGCACCCCAAGGCACCGAGCCCCAGGGCAACAGCCTGTCCTGCCGTGCTGGGGCAAGAGGTCCCCAAGGCGAGATGTCCCCTGGGGGGGGGGGTATCCCTGCTGGCCGGGTCCCCGGTGTCCCCTTTGCCTGCTGGTGCCCAGCCCACAGGTCTCTTGCAGGCAGCACCGCTCTGCATCTGGCCACCATCGCCTGCCAGCCCCAGTGCGTCAAGGTCCTGCTGCAGGTACGGGCCCTGCCGGGGATGGGGACAAGGACAGGGACAGGGACAAGGATGGGGATGGTGATGCAGAGGAAGATGAGGATGGAGCTGAGGATGAGGACAGGGATGAGGAGAGGGATGCAGAGGGGGATGTGGATGGAGCTGGGGATGGAGCTAGGGATGGTGATAGGAATAAGGATGGGGACAAGGACAGGCATGGGGTGGAGGCAGGGGTGAGGATGAGGATGGGAATAGGGCTGGGGGGGGCAGGGCAGGACTCCAGGTCCTGTCGCAGCTCAGCGAGGGTCTCTGCCCACTGTCATGCCCCCCAGTATGGTGCCAACGAGAGCCATGTGGATGGGCAGAACCGAACCCCCCTGCACTGGGCTGGTGAGTGCTGGGGGTCCCCAAACCAGGCTGGGATGGGCGGGGTAGCACTGAAGGCTTATATGGGGGAGGCCCACCTGACACCCCCCCACCCCCAAGAGAGCCATCCCCCTGTGTTGACACGGCCCCCCCGCAGCCTCCTCGGGCTGTGCCTCCAGCGTGCTGCTGCTCTGTGACCATGAGGCCCTCCTGGATGCCACTGATGCTGTGAGTGGGGACCATGGTGGGGGGTGGCAGGGGGTGGCAGGGGATGGTGGGGGCTGACGGACATCTCACGTCCCCCCCCCAGCATGGGCAGACTCCCCTGATGCTGGCGGCGCGGGGGAACCACGCTGCCATCTGTGCCCAGCTCCTGCAGCGAGGGGCCGACCCCAACCTGGCTGACAAGGACAAGAAGTGAGTGGCCGTGGGGACAGGGGGACACTTGTAGGACAATTGGGGGTGATGGGAAGGGGCTCTCTGCTCTGCCCCCATGCCCGGGGAGATGGCTCGATGGCTCTGCTCCATGGGGATGCTGGAGATGCCCTATGCAAAGGCAGCTCCCGTGCTGTCCCCTGCCCCCAAGGGACCCAGGTGTCCATGGAAAGTCATGGCTGTGGAGAGTGGTCTCCAGGGAGAGGGGGGAAGGGGGTGGGGAAGGATCTGTGCCATTGTGTCACCATGCCATCATGTCACTGTGTCTCTGTGCACCCATGGCACCGTGCCACTGTGCCACACCATGCCATCATGCACCGTGCCACCATGCCACCGTTCCCACAGGACCGCCCTGATGCTGGCCTGCGAGCACCACAGCCTGGAGTCGGCCCAGCTGCTGCTGAGCCATGGGGCAGTCGTGGGGGATGAGGACTGCTGGCACTACGGTGGACAGACCCCCAGCCGTGTGCTCCGGCGACTCCTGCGCAGCACCCGCGGTGAGGGGAGAGGTGAGTCCCCACCCGCTATCGCTCCCACTCACCATCACCCATATGGCCTTGCCTGGTTGCTTATTTTAGGGTGAAAAAAGGGAAAAAGGGGATTGTTTCTTTTCCTCCTGGCAGAGAACAGTGCTGGCTGTGCCGGGGACCCTGCGCCGCAGGTGGGAAGCCAGGGAGAGGGGACCCTGGGCAGCGACAGTGAGGAGGAGGATGAGGAGGGTGAAGAGCAGCAGGACAGGTCTGATGCCTGGCGGGTGCAACGGCTGCAGGCACGTCTGGCGAGGAAGACGCGGGAATGCCAGCGGCTGGCAGCCACTGCCGCCAGCATCCGGCAGCAGGTGTGGGAGCTGGCACGGCTCCTGCCCGGGTGCAAAGCCAGGGATGGGATGGAGGATGAGGATGGTGCCTGCCTGACTCTCCTGGCCCAGCACGTGGGGGAGCTGAGGAAGAGGATGCTGGCCGAGGGGGATGGAGGACACCAAACCATGGCACAGCTTGATGGCGATGATGGAGTGCCAGCGCTGGCCCCGTTCCTGACCTGGCTGGGGGACGAGTGTACCAAGATGCGGGCGGCAAAGGCGAGTGCTTTCACCCGGAGCAAGGGGCTGCGGAAGGAGGTGGAGGAAGCCCTGCGGAGCAAACTGCACTACGAGGTGGTGTCGGCCGACGCTGTCCGGAGGAGCTTGGCGGCTTGGGAGAAAATGGTGGTGGGGCTGGAGCAGACCCTGAGCCGCGCCGATGAGACCCACACCAAGATGCTTCAGGGATCCCGCATCCTCCTGGAAAATCTCCAGCGGGAGCCGGTGCGGCCGCTTGCTGGAACAGCACCTTGCCAGTGCCCGGTGAACGGCACGGAGCCGGCTCCGGGTGGGAAGAGCCAAGAGGAGCTGCCGAGGGAGGGTGGGAACTTGGAGAAGGAGATGCTGGAGCTGAAGGAGAGCAACGGGATGCTCCTGGGGGAGCTGGCCCGGCTGGGCCGTGAGCGGGAGCGGCTGCAGGAGGAGCTGCGGGGGCTGCGGGAGCAGGACCCCGATGCTGAACCAGTGGCGGAAGGTGCCGGAGCAGCTGCCCTGGCCCGGGCGCTGGTGGCCAAGAGGGAGGAGGTGGTGAGGCTGCGGCGGAGGTTGGCAGGGCAGCGGCGGGAGCTGGCGGTGCTGCGGGATGGGGTGGGCAAGCGGGTGCAGGAGGCAGCCGGTGATGCCAGTGCCGGCATCCTGCGGGAGCTGCACCTCAAGCTGGATGGGCTGGTGAGGTCCCAGCATGAGGCCTTGCAACTTGTTGCAGAGATGGAGGGTGAGGGTACCCCGGGTGAAGGAGCTCCCCATAGCGATGGGGATGGTGGGGCTGGGCTACTGGGCGAGGTGGAGGATGCACTGGGTGAACTGGTCGAGGAGCTGGGGACGGCGTCAGGTCCCCGCATGCCGCAGCTGCTGGAGCGGCTCGCCGGCACCACCGCCACCCTGCGCGGCTGGGCATTCCTCGGGGAGCAGCGGGAGCAGCTGGGGGCCGAGGCCGAGCGCTGGCAGGTGGCGGCGGCAGAGGAGAAGCGGGCAAAGGAGGCAGCGGTGGCCCAGGCAGCCGAGCGGGAGCGGGAGGCACGGGAGCTGCGGGAGAAGGCCGAGGGGCTGGAGCGGAGCGTGGGGAGCCTGCGGGCGAGGGTGGGCGAGCTCTCCAGGGCCTGCCGGGACAAGGAGGGGAAGGTAAGGACCGGGAGGGCCTGGGACATGGGCTGGCGGGGACAGGGGCCCCTTCCCATCACCATCCCCATCATCACTGTACCCTTCTTGTTGATGTCCTCTTCCCATCGCTGTCCCCATCATCACCACCCCCTTCCCATCACCATCCCCTTCCCATTGCTGTCCCCATCGCCATCTCCTTCCCATCGCCATCTCCTTCCCATCGCCATCTCCTTCCCATCGCCATCCCTGTTGCTGTCCCCATCACCGTCCCCATCATCACCATCCCCTTCCCATCGACATCCTCTTCCTGTCACTGTTCCCATCACTGTTCCCTTCCCATCACTGTCCCCATCACTGTTGCCTTCCCATCACTGTCCCCATCGCCATCCCCATCACCATCCCCTTCCCATCACTGTCTCCCTCCCATCAGTCCCCCCCATCACCCCTCACCCCCACCCCAGCGTTTCACCAGCCCGATGTCCCCGGGGGAGCCGGGTTTGGGGGGCGGGGGGCTGCCTAGGACCTCTGGGGCAACCGTGAGGTTCTTCCCACTTGAGTCCATCTCCCAGCCAAATCTGGGAGGGGAGCAGATGGCAACCAAAGGCACAACCCCGGGGTGTGATGGGGAGCAGCTGGTCCCCATCAGCACCCTGAATTTGCCCCCCCCTCCCCCACTGGTACCCATCCCCAGATGAAGAAGCTGCTGGCAGAGACTGAGAAGCTGTCGGCGGAGGTGCTGGGGCTTCGTGGCCAGAGCGCCCGGCTCCAGCTCCAGCTGGAGGTGGGTGCCAGCACCTGGTGTCACCCGCTGTCACCTTGTCACCCTTCCCACCTTCTTCTTCTCCTCCCCAGGTCCAGCAGAAAAACCACCGGGACATTGTAGCAGTCTATAGGACCCACCTGCTCAACGCTGCCCAGGTGGGATCCCATGTCCCCCTCATTTTGGGGTGACATGGGGCAGGGGAGGACGATTTTGGATGCAATGCTGGAAAATACAAATTTGGAGTCTGGCACCAAATTTAGGTCACCTAGGGGAGGCTGGATCTGGGCTCACAGCAAAGCTCTCCTCCCCACAGGGGTTCATGGATGAGGGGGTCCACGCCATGCTGCAGCGGATCCTGCGGATGGAGGAGTGAGGGGCAGGATTGGTGCCAGTCCCATCCCCCCCCCCAAAAGCCATTAAACTGGAAAAGCCGCGTGTCCCCCCCATCCCGTGTCCCCGTCTGCATCCGGGTGTGCTGGATTTACCGCGGGGAGGGGTGAGGTGGGGGGTCCCAGCTGGGGGGTTGGTGGGAGATGCGGTGTGACACCCCAGAAGGGCTCACAGGCCCGGTCAGTCCCCGCGTTCCAGGCCAGGACTAGGGAGTGGTGCTGGACAGACTGCGGGCCAGGGCTGTACAGCACCAGTCCCATACTGGACCCGTCCTATACAGCACCAGCCCCATACAGCACCAGTCCCATACTGGACAGGTACCATGTAGCACCAGTCCCATATAGCACCGGCCCCGTACTGGACCGGCCGCATACTGGACCAGTCCCATTCTGGACCAGTCCCCCCCCAGTCCATACAGGACCCGTTACCCCTCGGCGCAGGCCCCTCCCATCCCGTCCCGGGGGCGGGGCAGGGCGAGGCGGAGTGGGCGTGGCGAAGGAAAAGTGGGCGTGGCGCTGCGGCTGCGCGGCTGGCGCGGAGTTGCGCGACGCTCCCTACCTACGCCCCGCCCCCGCTCCCTCTCCCCGTCCCCTGCGCCGTGCGGCCGCGGCGGGGCGCGGAGTTTGCCTCGGTCCCTGTGCGGCGGCTGCCATGTCCCAAGATGGCGGAGGCGGCGGAGCTGAAGGTGCGGCGGGGCGGGCGGGAGCCGAGCGGCGCCGGGGACC
>NW_010972629.1:293695-316335 GCF_000737465.1 Haliaeetus leucocephalus
GGGGCGGGGGCTGAGGGGGGTGTGGGGCTGGAGTGAGGCAGTGTGGGGCCGAGGCGGTCTGTGGGGCTGGAGTGAGGCAGTGTGGGGCTGAGGGGGTCTGTGGGGCTGGATGGAGTGAGGTGGTGTGGGGCTGAGGGGGTCTGTGGGGATGGATGGAGTGAGGTATTGTGAGGCTGAGGGCGTCTGTGGGGATGGAGTGAGGCAGCGTGGGGTTGAGGGGTCTGTGGGGATGGGGCCAAGCAGTGTGGGGCTGAGGGGATGTCTGGGGCTGGGGATCAGGCAGCCTGGGGCTGAAGGGATTTGGGGGACTGAGAGGATGCATGGTGCCAGGGGGATGTGTGGGGCTGGGGGACTCTGCAGTGGGCCCAAGGAGGTGTGTGGGGCTGGGGATGTTTTGCAGACAGATGGGGTGGCTGTGTCGGGCTGTGGGACAGGGGGCTGTGGGGTGGCAGAGACAGGGGTTAGGGCTGTACTGGGGTGTGGGGCAGTGGTGGACGAAGAGGGGTGGGAGCCAGCTGGGGGGCTGTGGGGACAGCCGATGTGGGGTGCAGAGGTGAGGAGGGATGGGGATTCTGGGGTTGGAGTGCACAGGGGAGCTGAGGTGAGCCAGGGGATCCTGACTTGGGGGCAGAGCCATGGGGGAAAGGTACAGGGACCACCAGGGCAAAGGGGCCGTAGTGAGGGTGCCGGGGTCGGAACCTTTGTGCACTGAGTGCACGGGTGAAGCTGGTGAGTATGGTAGCGAGCCTGGTGGGCTTGTCTATGAGAATAGGGTCTGAAAGACCTTGGGGAGCTTTGGAAGTGCAGAGCTGTGGAGAGAGAGGTAGAAACCCAAAGGATGGGAGAGCCAAGAGCCAGAGTCGTTCAGAGCCTTGAAGCATGCTAGGGGGAAGGTAGGGGAGCAGAAAAGGACCGCAGGCTGGAGAGGGGACGATGCGGAGGCAGGTTTGGGGTGCAGTATGGGAGGAGGGAGCAGAGAATGTGTAACATGGTAGTGCTGCACCAGTGCTCACAGCTGGATGGGGTTTCATCTCCCTCCACTCTCTTCTTCTCGTTTTTTTAGGAGTCAGAGTGTGTCACCACCTTTGCCCACCAGACTGTGGAATATGAAATTGCCCCTGGTAACTAATTCCAAAGCTGTTTTTTTTTTTTTTTTTTTTTTCTCTCCTTGTTGGTGGTTTAATATTTTTTCCCCCGCAGGCTGGAATATAGGTCTTAGCTGGCTGAAGTGGCCTAGGAGTCCTGCCCCCTTCCCCGTGCTGGGAACAGTAAGACATTTGGGAACTGGCACCTTTTTGGCAGCCAGCCATAGCAAGAACATAATTCTCCGGAGTAATATTTATCTGTAATCTTTCTAGCAGTGCTCTGTCCAAATTTTGATACAGCTTTATGGTGTGATCTTTCTCCCTCCCCTAAAACTTAAGCCTGACTACAACAGGAGCCCTATCAAGTGGCAAAACATTAACAGTATTAGCAGAGAAGTTGGTTCCGATAATTGTAATTGGGTGACTTGGGACTGCGCAGAAGTTGAGCTCCAGCAACTGTGTCCGTAATCCTGCAATTTGGGGACATAGTTTAGCAAACAGTAAAGCTGAGCGTGACCCAGGGCGAAGTGTCTGTAATGTTTTATGCTCCGCTCCCTCTGTGGATAAATCCCTGCAGAGGAATTGTCGTTTAAGACTAGGTGTAGCTTAGTGCACAGGTTTACATCTCTGGGGTTTGGCCCCTGCCCCTGGGCACCAGCCCTTTGAGGCTTCTCCAGTTTACTTTTGAATTTCTGCTCCCTTTCCCTTGTCCATCTCCCCTAACCCCCTTTCTGGTTTCCTCGCCAGGAGTTTGTTTAAGCTTTTTACCATCTGTGTCTCATTGTAAAAGCAAGACGAGCCAGTTGAAAATGAAATGATTTCTCCTTATAAAGCCCGTAGTTGGCTTAAGACACTTTCCTTTATTTAAAAGACCGAACGGTGACTCCCCTGGACAGAGAAGAAGTTTGTGGATGTGCCTTGTTCAACAGCAGCACGATCAGACTTGAGTCTGCTGCAGGTCCAGCCGCTACCCAAGCCTCAGGTGCCCTCTGAGAGCTCTCGATTGCCAACTCTTACGGCAACAAAGAGAGTTTTTTCCGCTGCTCTGAGCGGGAATCGGAGAGGCTTCAGGGGTAGATAAGAGTCCACAGCTGCTGCAGCGGTGGTGACACAGCCATCCTATGTCACGAATGTGAGTGTTTTTTAATAATAAATGTGAATCTCGTGCTGGTGAGCCATGCTACACTAATCTCCTGCCGGTTGAAGGACTCTGGAGGATTTTTAGGAGGAATAGGTGTGGGAAGAGGTCGGTTCTTTTACAATGATTGTTGCAAAAGGGGAGGGAGTTCGTAAGAGGAATATTTGATAAATGTGCATCCCTAATGTGTCTTTTCCGAGAGGTATTTAAAACAGGCACTATCAAAGTTGAGAGACCCCAAATTGAGCTTTTTCCTCTTAAAGGACAGAGGTTTCCTGCTTCTAACAAATTCTCCTGGCTCCAAAAAGGGGGGGGGGAAGTTAATCATTTGTCTCTTGAACGCCCAGCAAAGGTAATAAGCAAATCCCACGCAACCTACAGGGTTTGATGTGCTTTTTTCTACATGAAACGTTAATCTGACACTGTCTGTTCTGTATTGGGGACCACATGGCACTTTTTGTAATGACAGAGCTGGCTTTGATAGCTTTACCAAATACTTCCCTGTTTTTTTCCCCACTGGGAAGTGGAACATCTGTCACGTTGTCCTCCTGAGATGCTGTGTTTTCGTCGCGTGGGTAACAAAATCCTCATACAGCGAATTACACTGCCTTAAAACCCCTTGGCACATAGACCAGAATCAATTAACTATCTAATAAGCTTGACCTGTAGATTATGGAGGCGTGCCTCTTAATTCAGTATTTATAAGTGACTCTAGAAAACTTGGTCTGTAAGATGTAAAGTCGAGATGTTCCCATCAGCTCTTCTTGAAGGAAAATTAGCTCTGATGGGTTTGAGAATCAATCCAAATGCAAAATACGCCTCCTGTTAAACTGACGAGGTTTCAGCTTTTATTTTGCATTTCTTTTATCAAAGGGGTTGCAGTTTTTTGGCATTTCTGAACTCACAGAAGCCAACCTTTCCCCTCTACCCCACCAGTACTCCACTGCAGCCGGATGAAGCCCCTCCATGGAACCGAAATCGTGGATTTAAATCCCACGAAGTTATAACTAATTTGAGAACAATTCTACTACTGTTGAATCAGTTGCATTTTGGGAGCCTAAAGGGAAACGTCTTTCTAGATGCAGAGTGGTGGTGAAACTCTGTGTGCCTTTTCTTATTTAAAAGGGAGAGTGTTGGGAGTTGCTCCTATCCCAGGTTTAACTCTCTTTTACTTGCATGAAAGAAAAGATTGTGCTATAATTTGTGTGTATATATATACACATAGAAGTATATATGTGCTTCCACAGCACTCTTTGTCATCCCATGGGTGTTTCTGCTTAAACAAGTTACTCCAAAATCATATTACGAGTTCAGGAGAAGGATGATTTTGTGAACGACTGCAGGATTGAGCTGAGTTTCTAGGTCTCTTGCCTGGTGTGACTGTGCAGAGGTCTCTGAGACCCTTTTTATTTTTCCTTCTGTGAAATGGGAATAATTCTCTATTTTCTCTGCTTCGGGCATCTTTCAACTTAACCCTGTCAGGCTTGTTGGACTCATGGTGAAAATCTGGAGGTTGCTGTTGGGGAGACTCCTGTCAGTGAGGCAGGTTGATAAATGATGCCAGCCAAGGTATAGAGGTGGCGCCTGATGCATGTTCTTGCTTAATTGCAGCCTTTCTCATTAATGGCTGATGTCTGGTTTTGGATTCGATGTCTGATGTGTCTCTTTAGAGGAACATCGGGCCAAAACTGGGCATTCCCAAAGTATATTTTAGAAATAAAAGAATAAAAGCAATGGCTGAAAACCTCTGCAGTCACACTAGGGCTTGGCTTTTCTAAGCCAGCCTGAAGGAGACTTAAAGCGAGAGCTTTAAACCCAGAGAGGTACAAAAGCTTTAGTTTAAATGCAAGGTTGACCCTACAAGAAATTGTCAGCATTTATTTGAAGAGAAGGTGATTTAACAACCATTTGGGTGTCAGGAACTGCTCAGGGCTCCATTGAATCAGGAAGTGAATGCTACCTTTTGCATTTCCAGATCCAAGCAAAGTATCTAAAAACCAAATCTAAATATTTACAGTTCTGCTACTAACGAGTTATTGATGACAATGGGAACTTCAAACTTGACAGTGTCTCTTTTAAGGCCTCCACCGTCTTCCTTAATGAACCCATGGCTTGTTTTTTGATTGTGTCTGTCACACAGCGATTGTAATGGTGGTCGTTTTATTTTCTTGCAGCATATGGTTATGAGCTTTAGGGTATCAGAATTACAAGTTCTCTTGGGCTTTGCTGGAAGGAACAAAAGTGGAAGGAAGCACGAACTTCTCACAAAGGCCTTACAGCTGCTGAAATCTGGCTGCAGCCCTGCTGTCCAGATGAAAATTAAAGAACTGTACCGGCGGAGGTTCCCGAGAAAGATCTTAACCCCTTCGGACTTGTCAATGCTCCACATTCAGGCAGGGCAACTGCCTTCGGCCACCGCGCTGACACAGGGCACCGTGTGTCACCTGCCCTATGACCACAGCTCTGCTGCTGCTGCCGTGCCGGCGGCTCTGCTGCCGCCAGTGCCTGTGCTGGGACCCAAGCACGAGACAGATGTACAGCACCTATCGCCACCCATCCATCCTGTCCATCCGGATGTCAAGATGAAGAGGCTGCCCTTCTACGATGTTTATGATGAGTTGATAAAACCCACCACGTTAGGTACGTTCAAAAATGCTCAGTCCTCTTGTTCTTTGGAGGCTCCTTTTGTTCGCTCAGATAGAAGGATTTGAGCTAGAGACCTTTCAACAAGGAGTGGTGTGAGTGGATTCAAAAGGCTGATATCCATGTGAAAGTGGGATTTCATAGACTCATGGAATGGTTTGGGTTGGAAGAGACCTTTAAAAGGTCACCTAGTCTGACCCCCCTGCTTGAGTGGGGACATCTCCCACTCAATCAGGTTGCTCAGAGCCCCGTCCAACCCAACCTTGAATGTCTGCAGTGATGGGGCATCGACCACCTCTCTGGGCAACCTGGGCCAGTGCCTCACCACCCCCAGCATAAAACATTTCTTCCTGACATCTGGTCTGAATCTCTCCTCTTTTAGTTTAAAACCATCGCCCCTTGTCCTGTCGCTACAGGCCCTACTAAAAAGTCTGTCCCCATCTTTCTTATAACTATTGAAAGGCCACAGTGAGGTCTCCCTGGAGCCTTCTCTTCTCCAGGCTGAACAACCCCAGCTCTCTCAGCCTGTCCTCGTAGCAGAGGTGTTCCAGCCCTCGAATCATTTGAACTGATAATTTCCAACTCTGGGCTGCCAGAAGTGGAAGCTTTTAGTTGCTTGTCAGTCTTGTTCCAAATTTATTTGCGTGAAAAAGGCTATTTCTCTCCCAGCTGACACCTTTTCTGTTAAGTGTATATTTTATAAGTATATGTAAGTTTTGGATTATTTACTGTTTTCACTTGATAGAGCCTGGGGTTTTCTTTGCGTTCTGAATTGTGAAGCTTTCTCTGGTCTGTGGTATGTCAGCATTTGGGTCCTAATCCCAAGAGAATAAAAACAAGGATAAATTGGCATGGGCTCCCTTTCTGAACAAATCAGTGAATGCTAGGAGAGTTAATTATAAAAAGTGGTTTGTTATTTTTGCAAACAACTGGTGTTACAACTTCCAGCAAAATCCTCCGCCACCTTTAAGTCTTAATTCTGCTTTAATTGGTAACAAACATGTAGTCCTAAAATCTTCCAATATCTAAAATTAATGAGCTGTTTTATGCATAATGATCCAGCTTGAAGGTTGCAAAGATGAGAAGAGGTCGGCTCTGTTGTGATGAGAAAACTTGACGTCAGGCAGGAAGCAAACGGGGATCTTAAATAAGAGCTGAAATGGGGTATGGCAAAAGGGCAAAGCTGCTTGTTTTTCGACATGATGTGGAGGCCGAGCACTCCGATGCTTCCTCATTTTTAAAATAGGGAAGAGAAAATGTTGGGTTTTGCTTAATTCCAGAAAAGTTGTATGTTTGCTGTAATCTTTAAAATGCTGGTGGGGAGAAGTATGGTACAGAGTTAGCCCAGTAATTGCTGGTGGTTTTGGAAGCACTGCTGCACTTGGGGTGATTTGGGCCCATGAAGAAGGGAGATTTCTTCTGGTTTTTAGAATAAGTTGTATTTTTACTTTAGATTGAGCCCTTCTGGCCTCTTCGAACTAGATCCACCCATCTTATGCCTTTTAAATGTTTTTTGCTTGGATTCAGGGTGGTTTTCCTTTCATATAAACATAGTAATGTTTGCTAAAGTGAAGTGTGTCTGTACTCCAACCAAAACCCATGTGCTTTTTTGGGGGGGGATTTGGTTTTGTTACTGTTTTGCTAAAAATTGCCTTTTCTTAGGTTTGGCTTTGTTCAATCTCTCAGAAAACCCGTGGTTAAGCTTCTTCCCTGAAATGGGATACGTGCCTTGCAAAAGAAATGATTATTTTTTTTTTTCTCTCCCTTGATAAAACTCCCTTCCTTATGTGTTGGTGCTTGAACTTGAAAGAGTTTTTATGTAATTCCTAGGGGATCATGGACTTTTATTTTTGCCTTCTGGTGGTTTGTGTCTTTCTTCTCCCTTTAGCTGTGTAAATGTCCCCTTCCATTCATTTATTTTAGTTACTTGGGGAAATTTTATTATAAGTGTCCAGATATGAAGGTTGTGGTATCAGAAAAATGTCAGAAATAAGCAATATGTGGGAAAGAAAAATGAAAACAGGATGGAGAAGGTGGTGATGGGTGGAGACAGTGTCACGGGGGTTAATGATAAAGCCTCCTGGACTGTCTGTGCTTTGTTTGCTGCAAGTGAGGAATATCTAGGCTTTGGCTTTCCCACTCCCCATCCTATATGAAACCTCTAGCTGTGTTACTGTGAATCTTGGAGATGTCTGAATCTCGGAGAGGTCAGTGTTTCTCTCTGGGTTGGATGAAGGCTGTCAGCTGAGCAATAACACTGGTTATAAATTGCTTGTTAGGTAGAGGTTGGTTATCAGTTATAAATGGAGGCAGCAGAGAACAGAGAAAGCTGCAAATTTTGAGCAGCTTAGCCTGGCACTGTTTGGAACAGAATCAGGATCCGATTTTGTCATTGAGGAGTGAAAGGCTTAGGCAGAAAGTCCTAAGATGGTCAAAATTCCTCTGAATGTCTCCAGTCCTGTCTGCCAGCCCGTCGCCACTACTGCAGGTCCTGGGGAAGATCTGGCAGGTCATCTGCCAGGAAACTCAGGGCCTCTCATTCCTCACATTCCTGAGCTGCAGGAGGCTGGAGAAGCAAAACCCCTCGCCCCACTGAGGAATCTGTGCTTGAATGTGCTTTTTGGGGAGGCCAGCGTAAGGGTGTCCCTCTCCGAAGGCAGGTGGCACAGAGGATGAAGCTAACCTTCTCCTCTGTGGATCCATAGTCGCTGTGGATGGTCACGCTGTGGCCAGCTCATCACAAGTGTTACCGAACTCATTGAAATAAATAAAAGATCAAAATATGAGATTTACACTAACACATGCCACTGTGATAAAGTCCTCAGCTTCGTTGTCTCCTGACCCAGGGATGCTCCATGTCCCAGAGAGCACCGGTGGGAGCTGTTGTTGCTCAAGACTTCTCCTGATGGGTGTAAAAACGAGTGCAGAAGAGGCCAAATTGGCTCTTTGCAAATTACATTGGCTTACAATGTCAGTGGTCTTCGTTCTAGGATACTGATACTCTGCAAATGTTAATAAAATAGTTCATGGTGGTTGTGAGGGAGGCAGACACCTGCCAGTTTTACTGAGGGAGAAGCTCAGGCATAAAAGAAGTAGTAACTTGGTTAAGGTCAGGGTAAGAGAGGGGGAAATCCTGGTTTATTTTTACATGTATTTTGCAAAGAATGTTTTTACTGTGCTCATCACTAACCCTCGCATAAAATTCTTGATTCTCCCATTATGTGGGTTTCTCCGTGTCTGTTTATTTTAATCAAGGGCATGGCTGGTTTTCTGGAAATTTGCCATGACTCTGACCATGTGCTCGAGGAGAAAATGGCAATGCCTGATTATTGTTCGGCAACTGTGCTTACTCCATAATCACAGTAATTATTATAATTTCTAAGGCAATGGATGACCTCTGGCATTCCTTTTGCTCCACATTTGATCTCACTCTTCCCAACCTGTCTGCTGATCCCTGGGAAGCGCTGTGCAGCTCTTCATGGACTCGGGAGGCTGTTGCAGACCCAGGAGAGTGAGCGGGCGGTTTTCCCGATTTCCTCACCATTTGCTATCTGTGCAAGCCACCTTACTTTCCAGGCCTCAGTTTTCCTTGTAAATAAAATGATGGAAACTGAATGTCTACCTTGAAAGACAGACCTGACGCTTGGTTACATGGTCAAGGACTTGGAGGGCCCCTGCATGGGAACTGCAGTTCATTTTGATGACAGATTGTGTTCTGCTTTTAGTGGATGCTGTCCTGTGTTTATGACAAGCCTTGGCGCCTGCAGGGGTAAGGTTGACTTAATGATGATGTAATTTGTCTTAAATTCTCTTTTTCAGCCTCAACAAACAGTCAACGGTTTGAAGAAGCTCACTTTACCTTTGCTCTAACCCCCCAGCAAGTTCAACAGATCCTCACCTCCCGGTAAGTGAAATGGTGTCTCTGGATGCTTCCCTGCTGTGGCTGCATGTTCTTCCCCGGCAGAAAGGGGAGTGGAGTCAGGAGGAAAAATGGGCAGAGTTTGGATGAGCTGAGCCTGGCAGATGAGGAGGTCAGGGACAGTCAGAATAGGAGGAAGCGCTGAATCTTAAACAATTCACGTTTCTGTGCTCCAGTGCAGTATGGGAGAATAAAATGCCAAGCTGGGTGTGGAAAGGGGAGTTCCTTGATGTCAGTGGTGCTGTGCTGCTTACAGCTGTTGAGGACCTGCCTCAAAGGTTGCAGAGTGGAATTCTTGTATGGAAGAAAGACAATGTGGTAATTAGGGTAAAAACTTGCTAGTTAATCCCAAAATTTAGGACTACCCTCCACCTGTGCTTAAAAACATGATCATTTGTTTGCACTGGCAAGCCTGTAGTTGGCATTATATTCTTAAAACTCAGCAGTAGGAAGAACCTTTGAGGTTGATTTTCTGCTTTTCCCACCACTCTCTCTTCTGTTCGATGGGCTTTTGCTTTATGTCCTTGTTTGGACTATGCCTGCTAGTTCAGACAGGTATTACTTGTTTTTACAATTCAGCTGCACTGATTTTATTCATAGTACAATTAGCATGTATCAGTATTAATATAACTTAATAAAATTTTAGGCTGTTGTAGTTGTAATTCTCTGTTAAGTGCTGCTGACAGTCTTAAGAACTTTTCTGTTGCAGAGATATCTTACCAGGTGCCAAATGTGATTACACTATACAGGTGCAATTAAGGTAAGATAATGTCTTTTTGATGAATGCATTAAGTCCTGTTCCCTGAGCTAGTGCACCGGTATTAATTTGTCCTTGATTTTGCTGAATCGTGCTTGTAGCACTTGATTTTGTTTGCAATTGTGTGTCAGTTTGCTCAGAGGAAATTTTAAACGTTTGGTGCCGTGTTCTGAACTCAGGTTTTCTGTTCACTCCCATATAGAAACCAATATGAGGTTTCTATATGGGAGCTTCTATGTGTGAAACACCAAACTAAGAGGGTCTTTCTGAACTCAGCGAGGCTGAGCGAGTGTTCCTGTTGTCTTCTCTCTCTGGGTGGCACTTTGCTGGCACAGGTGACATGGCCTCGCGCATGAGTTTTTTCAACTTTAAGTGTAGTAAAATCTAATCTTTTTCAGAGCTTTGCGCACTTATATAGAACGCATTTCTTTCTCTTCTCCATTTTAATTATTTGCCTTATTGCAGATTCATTGCAAAAGGCAGAATAAAAGGCAAAAACTACATTACCTTAAAATTTGAATGTTTTTTGATATCCACCTAGTTATTACTCAGGAAAATGCAAGACATGTTGGAGAGCGTGAGTAGAAAAATAACTTGAAAGTGCCTCACGGATTACCCTCTGATTTTTGCAGTCAGCACCAGGGTGGTTATTTAAGTGCCTACCCACGCTGTCTTGCGGCACTGAACAGGAACTGAGGAGGTTCCTGCCCAACATTCAACCCTTGGCAGGGTTAAAAAACATTACATTTTATTATCAGGGGTTTGAACTTGGCAAAGAGACAGAGTATTACCACTGTACTCTCAGAAAAAAGTGATGAGGAGTTTAGGGCTTTAGTTGTGATATCTGGAAGTCTGAAGAAAAGCGGTTATTTGAAATTGAAGTCTTTAATTTAATTCAAAAGAGAGCCTTTTGGTTTTCAGGAGGGCATTCCATATTAATTATGATTCTGTGACAGTGTCTTTATGATATGGGGCTTTACAGTCACAGTTTTCCTGCTGTGTCCATCTGTTCCGCTCTTGCGCGCAGAGCTGGTAGAGCGAAGCATACGGGCATCCTGTTCCCTGAAATGCATCAGGAGGTGGATGCTTGGAAATGTCTCTTCTGTAGTGCAGAAAAAGACCATGTGTGTTTTTGAAGGACCGGTTTCAGTGTATATATATGTCTCTTACTATGTTTTGGATATTGGAGATGAAACAGAGTTTACCAAACTTTCAGGAGTCTCCTGGGTGTCCAGAGTGCATCCCTTCACCTGAAGAAGTGAACCTTTATTCAGCAAACTTTAGTGCAGGAGTTAAAAATGACGGTGGGACCATTTCTTCTCTCCTGCTGATACGCTATGCAGTATTCTCATGTTGCCAAGCAAGAAAAAGATTAACTCTCAATTTTATTCTTTGTTTCATTTGGCAAGCAGAGAGAGGTTAAAGAACAGTAAGATCAGATTTATTTTTTGAGAACATTGGTGGTGTGGCTCTGTGTCGGCGTGACATGCCAGGGCTTGATCTTGCAGCTCAGAAAAAGCCGGCCGAGGTCACAGTCTGACTCATGACTATGCAGCAGGACTGTGGTTTCAGCATGGGGAGTTGTCTCTGGTGGAGCACCCTCCTTTGAGAGAAAATAGAGCACACGGCCATCTGATTAAATGGGATTAGGATTTGAAGCAGAGCCCATTCTGGGTTGCTGGTGCTGATGGTTGGACTTGATGATCTTAAAGGTCTTTTCCAACCTAAATGACTCTCTGATTCTATGATGAGGGAGGCAATGGTAGGATATCGAGTGGTGGTGGATGACGTTTGAGAGACTCCAAACAGTAACCAGTCTGTCCTATTGCAAGATTCACTTTGGGTCAAATATAACTTTTTAGTTCCTCAGGTGCTTGTGTTGGGTAACTTAAACAGATGTAGTTCCTTGCATCTTGAAGCACTGCAGAATCTATAGGTGAAGTTGCACATAATTGCACCCAAACCTGGATTAAACCATCTGATACAACGCTGCTGGTGTGGGAATTATATCAGGGTGGCCAGAGTGAATGGCAGTCCTTCTTCATCCTAAATGGCACCCGGGTTAGCTGTCTGTACTGCTTGAACACGGAGCTCGGTTTGTGTCATTCTTGGAATGATGTTAGGCCAGAGGAATACACTTTGCCTTCGAAACATCGATTCTGGATAGCCTAAATTGTCATCTGGGCTGAAAAAAATTAGCCCTGTCCCTGCACACTTCACAGCATGCACGTTCGCAGTTGTTTTAAGTCGCTGGCATTTTTCTGTCTTGTTTCTTGTATCGCTTTTGCTGCGCGTAGGGTTTGAAACACATGTAGGGCTGTTCATCTGCTTAAGTGTTTTCCAGCCATTGGTCTGTTCTGCTTGGAAAATGTTTTTCCCTTTTTAAAGGGAAGTTTGGCTGCCATTTTTTGCAAGTGTCACCGCTCACTTGCCAGTTTCTCCTTCCTGCTTCTTAGGTTTTGCTTGTGTGAAACCAGCTGTCCCCAAGAAGATTACTTCCCTCCTAACTTATTTGTCAAGGTCAATGGAAAACTCTGTCCCCTGCCTGTGAGTAAATCTTATTTCTTCTTAATATGTTGTAGACTAAAGTCTGCCCTTTTACACAGCTGCAGCTTCCAGTGAGTGCAGTGGGAGTGTATTTTCTGGAAATTAAAGACTGACTTGAAGAAATGGTGTGGTTAGAGCGCAAAACTGATTTCATATTAAAGGGCTGTGGATTGGTGATGAAAGCTGCTCTTTGATTCAAGGAGTGTGGTCTTTAAGTAGAAGAATATGCAAACTTTGGGCCTGATTTTTTTGTTTGTTTGTTTGGTTTTTAAACCAGCAGATTCCCTCTCTGGTTTTTTTGCATGCCTCTTTTGACAAGAAACTTGATAATAAAAATGCAGAGTAAAATCTGAGATAAACGGAATAATGGCACTGCCTTTAGTTTATTGCATTGCAGGAAGACCTGGATGTTCCAGTCAAGGCTGGGGTCCTTTGTGCTGGGTAATGTGTAAAAACATAATAAGAAATAGTGCTTGCCCCAGTTTACAGTCCAAAAAGGGATGTGATTCAGTGTCACAGCTAGGAAAGGCATCAGAGGTTTGACAGTCTTAGGCCAGTTCCCTGTCAACTGTCGCATGCTGGCTTAGCTCCATTATAGCTGGCACCTTTTGCAATCAAACCTGCAGAACAGCCTCTAATGCCCTGCCTGAGCTGCTCCCTTAATATTTTTAGGGATTTGCATTTTTTTGCCTCAGATATTCTCTCTGGTTTGGGCCGAGAAAATTAATAACCTGCTTTAAAAAATAAAAATAGAGAGAGGTCGTTTCCAGCCTCATGGGGCAGAAAGAGGGAAGTGCATATGAGATGCAAGATGGCTAAAGGGTCCCCTCCAGCTTCTGCTCACAGATAAGGTTTCTTTCGTTCATTTGGATGAGTCATCTGCAGCTGAGAAGCTGTTTGTACGGGCTGTGTGCAGCACAGCAGCTCAACGGGAACACTTTTTTGTTTTACTTCTGCTTAAACCGTGATGAGTGGCTGCTGAATCAGTCTCAAGCTGCCCAGTCTAACTGAGGGCGACGAAAAAAGGGTGGTGTAAATCTCTCTGAATTACAGAAAAGGCACTCTTGGGCTGAGTAATGGGGATGGGTTTCTAATCCAGTTGGAATGTGGATATAATGAAGCAAAAATGAGATCAACGTGACATTTCTCACAGGATGTAATTTTTTAGCTTCCCAGCCTCATTGATCTAGGTGGGATTTGATTTTTAATTCAATGTCATTTGTGCCCAACACATCCTGGACTGACAGTTCTGTGTTGGTGGAGGGGTTCAGCTCATGATGGGATTCTAGTGTGCTCGTCAGCATAAGGATATTAAAGGGAACCTTTATTCTTAATTTCTTGACGTTGAGGAATAATAATGTACTGCTTTGAAATTTGTGGAGGAATTCTAATACAAGCTCTAAGGTATGACATGAAATATCTGGAGGTGCAATGTGCCATGAAGTAATTGGGTTTGTAGATTCTTGTACATGGCCTTATACCTGGGAGAGAATTTTATATCACATAATCTTTCTTTCTTTGTAGGGTTATCTCCCACCCACAAAAAATGGCGCAGAGCCAAAACGACCCAGCCGCCCCGTCAATATAACTCCATTGGCACGACTTTCGGCAACTGTCCCGAACACGATTGTAGTGAACTGGTCCTCAGAGTTTGGCAGGGTGAGTGAGGTGAAAGCCGTTTTCCATTTGCTGCTGTTCCTTAACCACTGGTTGTTTGCAGCTTCGGGTCATTTTTGCAGTAGCATCAAGCTGTGCAGATCCCGGAGGGCCCTCTCCTTTTCTGGTGTTTTTTTTCTAGGTCTGAGCAGTGTCAACTTCTTTTCCACAGAACTACTCTCTGTCGGTGTACCTGGTGAAGCAGCTGACATCAGTAACACTGCTACAGAAGCTAAGAGCCAAGGGCATCCGAAATCCAGACCATTCGCGAGCCCTGAGTAGGTATCCCCTTGTGAAGGTGTAACTGCGCTTGATCTGATCCTGTGCTAAGTCTGGGCAGACAGAGCAGGTCTGAATTAGCAAGCAAGGGCAGTTGCAGGTCTTTGTGTGCACCCCTTCTTGCAAACCTGCCCATGCTTGCTGAGTCCTGTTGATGAGAACCTGATGGGAAGGTAAGGACTGTAAAGATAATGGATTATTTTTCAGTGATACCATTCAACAAAGCTCTAAATCAAACTGTCCTTTAGATTGCTGCCCATCTCGGTTGTGATACTTCTAAAACACATCCCGTGAGCAGCAGTGGTGCCATTGCTGCTTGCGCTCAAATTGTACGCTGTTGCCCTACAACCAAATGTTTCCCCTGGGCTGTCATTTTACAGGAAGGGTGTAAAATCTTTTAAGGTAGGGACTGTCTCTTTGGTCCAGCTAAGGAGACTTGCCGGAGCTGTTAACCTAGTAGTAGTAATAGTGTCTGCTGCTGTAAGCATTACCTGCCTGTAGTTTGCATAATAAGTGTCATGGTGCAAATTAGAAATCATGTCTGTACGTATTTATGCATGTAAAAGGAGGATGTTGACAGGAGACCTTTTTTCCCCTCCTCTTCTTTCAGTCAAAGAAAAACTAACAGCTGATCCTGACAGTGAGATAGCTACAACGAGCTTACGAGTTTCCCTGATGTGTCCAGTAGGTTTCTACATTTTTGTTCATTTTTCTTGGACAGGCCTTTGTGAACAGCTTCCCGCTTTACCTTACCGTTGCGTAGGAATGCTTTGGAGTGAGACGAGAGCTAATGCTGCTGCAGCCCTGCTTTTGTTGAAAAGTCAGCTTTGACTCCTAAATAAAAGCAGAACCGCTTTCTTTCACGCATAAAAAAATTGCTAAGTTTGTTGGCCTAATGCCTAGCCAAAAAATGTCTTCTGTTGACCTGATCCTTGTCTTTCACCTTTGCTATTAGCATGTGTTTGAGGTGGAAGTGAGCTTAAAAACAAAACAAAACGCAAAAATACCCTCAGGAAAGCTTGTTTTCTCTCGCATGTTAATTCTTCATTGACATTTAGTGTAACCTCTTGTTAAACATGCTAGAGTGCTGGGCAGGGGAGAAAAGGGAATAAGCAGGGAATAACACTGCTGGCTTTACTTCATGCTGTGAGAGGTGGTTAGTACGAAACCAGCTTAATTTCCTCTTTCTTGTCCCCTAGCTGGGTAAGATGAGGCTGATTGTGCCCTGCCGAGCCACCACGTGCACCCACCTCCAGTGCTTCGATGCAGCACTCTACCTTCAAATGAATGAGAAGAAACCCACATGGACTTGTCCTGTGTGTGATAAGAAAGCCCCGTACGACAACCTGATAATTGACGGGTGAGCTGAGCAGGCTTCTTACACAGTCTTTAGCCTGGATAATGTTTTTCTTTTAAGGCTTATCCTCTAATGCTAGCATATATAGACAAGTTAAAGCTTTGAATAACTTAAAATCTGATTTTCATTCCCTAAACTGCTTTGATGCCCATCTGGAGAGATTTCTCCCGAAGAACAAGAAGCCTTTGTCAAAATCTTGGCTTCCTTGCTGGCAGTCTCTGCAGAGGCAGTAATGAGGGAACCTGCTTACCGGGGTTTGAACAGAGCCCTCCTGTGTACATCAGCCCATCGTAAAACTAAACTGGCAGGTGATACGGCACAGATTTTAGAACAGTAATTCTTCGTACCCCTTTTCACCCATCTCCTGAGCACCATCAGTCCCGCGTCATTTCTGCCGTCCGTGTGCGTGTGTTTGTGTGAGTCCTTGTAGCGTTTGCTCTCCCCAGCTTGTGCTTTCACCCGGCAGGTTGTTCATGGAAATCCTGAACTCCTGCACAGACTGTGATGAGATACAGTTCATGGAGGATGGCTCCTGGTGCCCCATGAAGCCGAAGAAGGAGAACCAGGAGGTGTGCCAGACGTCTGCGTTCAGTGGGACTGAGGGTATGGGAGCTTTGGTCACCAATTCTGGTTTTGGATGTCTTTTTTTGCCAAAGCAATGTTTACACTTACAATTTTTACATTTACAAAGCAACATTTGGAGTGTTTCAGATCCCATCTGGGAGCCGGTATTTGGGATCACACTGAAATACCAGGAGCATGACAGGCATTTAGCAAACCACTGTGGAGTAAGTGCTACAAAAAGCACGAAAAATGCAGGTTCCTCTTGAAACTGCAGCATTAATTCCAGGTGGGCTATGGAGACCTGGCCATTAGTGTGGGGATGATGCTTCTGTTCTGGGATGGGGTGTGGATTTGCTACAAGCTGTTTCGAAGTCCCGAGTATATGGCAGGGTTGTCGTGCTTGTAGAGGCAGCGGTGTTTCGCTCGTCTCCATTTCAGCAGCTGAAGCTGATGGCTGATTTTCCTCTGCAGCCAGCTCCCTTTACACTGTGAGCTCTGAGGGCAAGAACTCGTCGGAGGGCAAAAAAAAAGTGGAGGTTATTGATCTCACTCTGGACAGCTCGTCGGATGAGGAGGAGCCGCCTGCCAAGAAACAGTGCCCGGTCTCCAGTGTGGCTCTTCCGACAGCAGCCGGGCCCAAGGGGTAAGGCAGTGCAGGAACCCGACCCCCCCCGTTTTGCTGGGCTTTGGCTTGTTTTGCTTCCTGCTCTCTGCTTGCTTCCTTTCCTGAATGCTGATGCCGTCGCAGTAACCGGATCCGAGTCTGCTCTGTCCCTGGGAAGCATTGCTGCTGCTTTCCACATCTGGCCAGGGTGAGGTGACACAGCTCATTGACCACGGGACGGGGGAGGAGGGAGGGCTTGTTTTTGTTGTAGGTGCGGTAGCATCAGGGGTTTATTTTGGCGATAAGCAACAGGAATTTTGCCCTCAGCATGCCGTTCTGCTTTTGTTAAGGTTCACTGGGTCTGTATTCTCTTTCAGGGTATTAAGTATTGATCACCAGCCGTCTTCTGTGCTTCGAAGTCCTCCCATGGCAGCTCTTGGCAGCGACTATCTCTCCAACCTCCCCGTTCCTGACTACCATCCTTCCTACCAGGTGCCCTCAGAGCTTCAAGGTAACAACCAAGACCTCTGGCAGCATTTACCAAATACACACAATTGTACCAGTTTACCAGACTAAGCAGCTGGCTGTAACAGCTGGTGCCCTGGCCTTCTATTCCACTGAGCTATGGAGGCCTTTGGGTCACACACACACTTCGTCTTTCTTGGCCTGGCAGCTACTGCAGAACAGAGCAAGTATTTTTGAGTGACAGAGTTCACTGGCCCAACACAGAAGAAGGAAGAAGGAAACTAGAGTACCTCCCTCCTGGGGCATGACTCCGGAGAGATTTCTCTAGGGGCCTGCAGGTGAGATCTTGACTGGCAGAAGAACTTGAAATCGGGTTGTTAATTACAGATCACAGGTAGGAACGACCCAGGTTTTGGCTGGTTAGCGTGTCCCAGGGCCACCAGGGAATGAGGCTGTGACTTCTTCTCGTGGGCTCTTGTTGTTCCTGGCTGGCAGGGTGTGATACAGGTTGTGTGTCCTAACCCAGCAGAAGGAAAGAGAGGGGCTCATGTCCATGACTGAGGAGTAAACTCTCCCTTCCTGCTTAGAGGGGAATAATAAACCATTCCCAGGAACGGCCTGGTCTGGGGATCCCCATGTGCTTTACAGGCGTTATTTATGCCTCACTTGTGTGTAAAGCCTGGTTTTACAGGCAGGGAGGCTGCTATCCAGAGAGATGAAGCGATGGGCTTGAGTCCACCCATCAGGTCAGCAGTAGAGACCTGAAAATACTCTCTGTCCTGTGTGCAGTTCACGTGTCCCTCGTGCCCGATTTGATGCGTGTGCGGTTGCTGTCTGATGGAGTGAGTTTGGTCAAGACCCTGAAGCAGAGCGGTTCAAAGTGTCGTGGTGTTGTCAGCCTGGTCGGGGCTGTGCTGACCCAGCCCTTTGTGATTTGCTGAGCTTTGCTGGAACTTGGTTTTGGTGCCAGGCCCCGCGACAGCTCTAGAGAAGTGAAATTTAATTGGCCCTGTGCTGTGGAGTTTGTGATGGAGTTGGAGCTGACAATATTGTGGTATCTAGTACTTGGAAGCAGCCTGAACCCATCTGCTTCTGACTCTCCGTTAGCATGGTTTGGCTCCCCTTCTTGCCAAGAAGTTTATTTACCATCAAGAGATTTATTTTTCCCCTTTTTATTTTTCTAGGTCTGGATTTGTTTTCCTTCCTTCAAACTGAAAATCAGGTAAGTTGGGGTTTTGGTGGGTTTTTTTGTTTCGTTTTTGTTTTTCTTTTCTCGCCAAATCTGCAGACTGGCAAACGCATCCCTCTTCGCTCAGCCAACCTTCCTCCTCCTCCATCCTCTTCCTCTGTGAGAACTGTTGTAGGACAGCGGTGGGGGTGCCAGCTTTGCGGTTGCACGGGCATCGCCTGACACCACAGGGAGACACTTAGTGTCTGCCCAGCACCTCTCCTCTTTCGCAGTATCCGCTTTCTTGAGTCTGCCTCACTAGGGCAAATTCAGAATTGCCAAGGGCTCGGAGGTGGAAGTGTTTTGCTTCTCTGGGGCTGAATCCATGCAGACGTTGGAGAGTGAGGGTAGAAAGCAGTGGGATTTGGTGACAGTTGCCAAGAGTTGATTTGTCCTGTCTGTGTTGTGCAGAGGTGGCTCGGTGTAGGGCATGGATCCACGCACGTGTGGCTTTTCAGGGTGGTCACTGTAGGCTCCATCTTCTTTCGCTGTGCTGGGCTTTATTTCTTGCTGCTGCCGCGTGTCTTTTCTCTGCCATTCTCACATCTGAAGCCTGCGCTTGCACTGGGTTGTGCTGACAGGAGGCAGCGGGTGTCAATGGTTCAGGGCCAGTCTTGGTAAACTGGTACATTGATCTGGGGAGCTCTGGGAGCGATCCCTGTGCAACCTGTCCTCGCTGTGGGCGTGTGCCCTCTCTGAAGGGCTGCCTGGGCCTGGGGCCGGGGTTTTGTGGGTACTGTGAGCTGATCAGGGGTTTTCCTTTGCTTGGCAGCATTACAGCCCTTCCGTGATCACCTCCCTGGATGAGCAGGACACACTCGGCCATTTCTTCCAGTACAGAGGCACGTCTAGCCACTTCATAAACATGAATCCCCTGGCCCCCGTGATGGCAGGATCTCACAGCGCCATCAGCCCTGCCGGTGGCCGCATCAGCAGCATTGTCTCCACCAGCGCGCTGCGAGAGAGCCACGGACACAACGGGACAATAAGTAGCAACGCGGTGCTCCCGGGCTGCAGGCCAGACATCATTTCCCTGGACTAAGCCCACGCTGATGGCTGTTATTCCCTCTACCGGGGATGGGAGACAAGGGCAGGTTTCCAGTAGCTGCCTTAGGGACTGGCTTCCCTCTCTGGGGCTGGAAGGACCTGACCAAGAACCCTTCGGTTGTGTCTGTCCTCTCTCGACTGAGGCCATCTCCCTGCAGTGCAACCAGCGCCCCCAGGCCTTGCGCTGGTGGTTTCCAGTACTCCTCTGTTAGGAAGGATACGTCCCACGGCTGTATCAGTGCATGCATGTGCTCCGTTGGGATGTTCTGGGGAGGGCCTGTTTCCGAGGGTTAACCAAACCCCATGACTTTAAAGAAGTATTTTAAAACCATTTATATAATGTAGGATTCTGCTACAGATATCAAAGAGCTGAGGAAGATAATTCAACCGCCCCTCTGCTGTGGGAGCAGCACCCGCTGCCCAGAAGCAGCAAGTCCTGCACCCGCCCAAACCCCCCGTGGATCCTCACAAGTGAGGCTGGGGCTGGCTGCAGCTGCCTCCCAAGCCCCCCCCCGGAAATTAATCCTTGTTTTTAATGGAAGACGGCGGGGAGTGGGGCGAGCAGATGCAAACGGGGCTGCCTCGGATGAGGACAGGGTGAGGTGAGCAACCCAGGAGGGAGGCAGCACAGGCGCCCTGACCACGCTGCTGCCTCCTGCCTGTCCCTCTAGTGACAGTACTGTCTCAGTTGTAATTACGATGTATTTTTTTAAAAAAATGTAGATTTGTTTTCCTCCTTTTAAATATTTCCAGTGCAGACCTGTACAGAGAACAAATAGATGATCTATATTTTCAGTTGCAGCTTTTGTACATATAAAACTCCAAAGACTTCCCTGTCTCTCTATCTACGTGAGGACTAAATGAAGGTTGTGTCGTCTCCAGGGACGACGCATCACCCGTTGCACAAATTATTTATGTATTTAAATGTATTCTGTAGTTTGTAACCTCTACAGCAATGTACCTGCTGCTTTGTGAGTGTCCAAACAGGCTTGCTGCCTGCTGCCAAGCTCATCTCCGAATTCCTGCAGCGACAGGCAGATGGGTGGTGTGGCTCACAGTGAGGCTGAGCGTGGAGAGGTATCACATGTAGCAATTTTTTTAGCACTTTTTTTTGTTTTTTTTTTTTTTTAAACTGCTCCTTCCTTGAAATTCAAAGCATTGTCCGTGCTGGTGGGTCGGGACGGGGGAGCAGCGCACAGTATTCTGCTTGGATGATTTCCTATTCTTTGTATCGTAACCGTGGTAAATATTTCAATGCAATAAAGCCGTTAAATCTTGAAGATCTGCTGATTTGTATGGTGACTGGGCGTGTGGAGCTGCTCTGGTTTAGCAGGAGCCAAACTGCTGCTGCTGCTTCTGCTCTGGTGTGAAGAGCAGGAGTCGGGGGACAAAAGAGTGCGGGGCTCTTGGCCCCGGCTCGCCTGCATGTGTTCCCAAGCCCCTCTGAATGGGTTTTTGGAGTTTCTGAACTTCCGCATTCCTGAAATCCCCTGCTGGAGGGCAGTTGTTCTGAACCAGATCGCACTGAGGTACCGGTGGCTCGCCATGGGCTTAGCTCACCGATGTACCCTAACTCTGCTCTGCTTTCCCTGCAGCCAAGCTGTGACGGGATGTGCCCGGCGTGGGACCCCAGTCCCCCAGCAAGCACAGCAGCTCTGCTCCAGGTACCGCCAGGGTGACAACATGTCTTTTATAAACCCAGCCCTGTCACACACACCAGGAGCAGCTGGCAGCTGTGCTGGGGCATGTACCCAGCTCGATCCTGAGCTGCATGAGCCCTCAGAGCAGTTTCTGTATGGTGCAGGGTCCACCTTAACCCAACAGAAGCCCACCCAGCCCAGCTTGCGCACATTATTGGGGGACCCCAGTCTTGGTTAGCTGATGGGTGCTGATCCTGCCACCCCACTAAGCCATGACCTCTCTGGGCCACCCTGCTGTCCTCTCCTTGCCCTTCCTGTGGCAGGCAGGGTCCCTACCTGCCTGTCACACTCCCCCCCTTGCTTCCCTGCCACTTGAGATCCCCATCCCGCTCCAGCACAGACTCCGGTCCCTGTGGGCACTAACTTTATTCTCTTCGCCAGCGGCTGCAGGAGCAGTGTGATGCTGCCCTAGGGCTGGACTAGTCCCTGCTCCCTGAGGGACTCCAGCCAGAGCTGGAGGGCGAATTTGGTGCCCGTGCTGACCCGTTCCACGTCCTCCCCTTCGGCTGGAGCTGTGTTCAGGAAGGTTGAGGTCGGCAGCTGGGTGGTGCTGGAGGAGCCATTGCTCAGCTCTGTGATGCTGAGAGAGGGAAAGCCATTAGGGACAAGGCGACATGGGTCCTGGGGCTCTGCACCCCTGTTTCTTACTGCCCCAGTGTCCCTGACCCTGAGGCATACAGGCGTGTCCTCACCCGATGGTGGCTGGCAGTGCACTGGGACCATTTCCCAAACTCTCCGCTCCGTCCTCGGTGGCTGCGATGGCCTCCAGGACGGGGGGCTCCAGCCAGGCATAGGCGCTCACCTCGCTCTCGCTGGGACACATCCTGGCCTGAATCCCGAGGCAGCGCTCAGGCGAGGAATTGCCCCCCACCCCCCCCAGCCCAGGGACAAACCGCAATGGCCCTAGTCCAGGTGCTCACCTCCAGCTGCTCATGGGACTCAGTGGAGAGGAGCAGCAGGTAGGTGACGATGTGGTGACGGCGCGGCAGTCCCTGGCTCAGCATGGGTGGGTAGATGGACTGGCGGGGGGACACGGGTGGGGTGTACTTGCGGATGGGAGGGGATGTGGTCAGTGGGTAGGGGGATGCGTCAACTGGGTGCTGTCCCCCCACCCAGGGGTGCTCAGCTCCATGGGGGTGGTTGGTGGTGCTGAGGCCACCCTCCCCCAGCTGAGGAGGATGTTACCTCCCAGAGGCCAAGCATCCTCCAGGAGAAGGTCCCCACTTCCAGGTGCAGTCCTGTCTCCTCCTCCAGCTCCCGCAGCCCCACGTCCAGCAGCTGTGGCCAAGGAGAAAATGGAGGGGGCAGAGGGGCATGTCAGGGTGCACCAGCACCCCCAACGCCCACCGCCCCTCTCCTCTCCCAGGCGGAGACCGTATAGTCCACATGTTGTCCCCTCACCTCTTCATCCGGCTCCACGTGCCCACCTGGGAGGAGGGACAGCGGGTTAGGGGCACCTCAAAATAACCAGCACCCTGTATTTCCACTCCCCACCCCGACCGGACTCACCGGGTGGCACCCAGACGTTGGGGAAGATGCTGAGGGTGCCGGCGCGGCGGGTGAGCAGGATGCGGCCGGTGCTGGTCTGCAGCAGCACGGCCACCCCTGCGGCCACCCCCCGGCCCCGCAGCTCGGCGGGGAGGGCGAGCTC
>NW_010972629.1:316485-322595 GCF_000737465.1 Haliaeetus leucocephalus
CCCGGTCCAGTGGCCCCCCCCCCCCGGGACACTCAGGCAGCGTCAGCGGCTTTTGCTTTATTTCCCTCAAGAGCAGCACAAGTGCCAGGGCGGACACGGGCCCGTGTGTGTCTGTGTCCCCCCCCATCCTGCCGCCTCCCCGAGCACCCTCAGGGCTTCTTCATGGTGCTCTCGATGAACGACTCCAGCACAAAGATGGTCTCGTCCACCTGGTTCTCGCTGGCGTCAATCCTGGGCGGCAGAGGGAGGGGTGGGAGTGCCTGGGAAGGCCAACAAGGGGGTCCCCCAGCCTGCTGTCCCCCCACCCCAGGCCCCAGTCCTCCCCTCCCGCCGGTGCTCACTTGTTGACGTTGCGTTTGAGGTTCTCCAGCTGCTGACGCTCTGGGACAGTGATCATCTCCTCAATCTCCTGCAGCTGCGCGTCCTCGGCGCCAGTGGCCTGCATGGATGCCAAGATGGCTTCCACCCGCTGGGACTTCTCCAGCAGCCTCCTAGAGGGGAGGGGGGTGATGGACAAGAAAATGGTGGCTTCAGACCCCCCCCACCCTGGCCAAATCCACCACCCCCTCCCCGCGATGCCTAATCACCAGCGCTCACTTGTTCTCCTTGGTCTCATATTGACGCCGTTCAATCAGGTTGGCCACACTCTGGGAAGAGGAAAGAGAAACGGGGGCAGGGTGAGCCTCCACCCCACACGCCATGGGGGGGGGCACGGTGGGGAGGAGATACCCGTGCTCCGACAGCAGAACTAAAATGGGTGGGGAAATGTCGGGGTGGCCTAACAGTTGCCCTCGCTCATGTGTGGTGGTGGAGGAGAACCATGCGTGGTGGTGGTGGTGGTGGAGAACCACACACAGTGGTGGTGGAGAGCTACGCATGGTGGTGGTGGTGGACAACCATGCGTGGTGGTGGAGAACCATGCGTGGTGGTGGTGGAGAGCCACTGGGCTCTGCCACCCGGAGCAGGAGCATGCTTGGGGGGCCTGGATTTCTCCCCCTGCTTGGAAATATTTGTGCGGATGGAGGCCATGTGGGGACCCGACAGGGATCAGGCTGTTGCCACTGGCTTTGGGGACGGGCAGACCAAGCAGAACCACCGGCAGGTCTGCGGGAGCGTCCATGTCGGTGACTGGGATTTACCTTGTAGCATCTGTGCAGCAACATCCGTGCGGAGGACAGGATGTTCACGGTGTAGAGGTAGAAGGTGCGGGATGGCGCATGGTCAGGAGTCTTGGGAATCTCCTACCGGTGGGCAAGAGAAAGGGGGAGGACTTCACCATGCAGCACGTCCCTGCGGTGAGCTACATGGGGTTGGGGACTGAGCCGGGGTTTTGCTGGGGTCCCGTGCAGGGCGCTGTGTCCCTTGCTCACAGGAGCGAGGCTTGGAAATGCCTGTCACCTGGAGAGTCATTTTGTGAGAAGCAGGAGAGCAACATCCGCTCTCACTTGGGGAAGTCTCTGAGATCTCAGAGGCCTCGACATCCATTGCTCTCCAGCCCCCAAACCTCGTTCTTTGTCCACGCGCCCCTTGCATTAGCTTCACTCCGGTGACAGGGTGGGCACGCTCACCTGCAGGGACACAACATTCTCCGACAGCATTTTGTAGAGCATGTCCTTGGCTTCCTTGGCTGGGATCATGGCAAAATCCTCCACTTGCTTCTGCTCCAAATGCTTCTTTCGCAGGAGCAAGCGGAATATCCTGGCACAGCGGGAACCAAATCTGAGTGGGAGAGGAAAATAAATCAGTGGATGAAAGCGAGAAAGGGTCAAGAAATCTTCAAATCGCTCTTCACCTCTCCTCCACGATGGACTCCAGGGTTGCCGTTGCCAGAGACGCCAGGGCCTTGTGAAGATCTGTACAAGATCGAGGTCAAGAGATAACACCAGTGCTTGGGAATTGCTTTATGCACCAGAAAACGCTGGGGCAGGTAGTTTACCCACAAAGGATACTGACAGTGTACATGCCCCCGCCGCTGTCCCCGGATTTACCCACAAACTCGAGCTACAAGAAAAGAAAAAAAAAAAAGTTCAGTACATCCCAAAGTAATAAAAATACTGATTTTCTTAAAATCTTGATTGTAAAAAGTACTACATAGATTTTATAAAAAAAAAAAAATCTGTGATCTTGACAGCTTAAGAACATCAACCATATTTTTTTAACACTTTCAGCATCTTTTAAATGTCAGTAAAAACTGCTTTTCCCTTGGTCTGAGATCTCCCCAGCACGTGGCTAAAGGGAGGCAGCAAGTGGCACAGACTTGGGGTGCAGGGAGCTTGGCGAGGAGCCGCCATTGAGCGGCATTTAATTTCTTTACGCAACTGAGTTCTCGCATTTGGGCAGTAAAAATAATCACACGTTTCTTACCGGGTCGTCTGCTAACAGGGTGAGATACTGGTCCAAAACTTGCTTCACAATGTTGTATCCGGCTGGAAGAGATCTGAATATCTGCAGGAGGAAGAACAGGCAGAATATAAATGGGAGTAAAATGGAATAAGGAGCTTGCCTAAATCTGCAGGTGCTTTAGAGACTTTTCCTGCCTGATCCAAACCCGGTGCCAGAGCCATGCCAGTGGAGAAAGGCCTCGGCTACACCCTGACTTCTCAGGAGCAGGAACCGACCTCATTGGAAGAGAGCGGCTGGGTGTACGGTGCGCTGGAGGACGTGGTGACTTCGCTCATCCGCAGCATCGTCCGCACTATTTCGCTGCTGGTCTGGTTTTGGGGAAGGAAACGGCTCTTGGTGTAGGAGAACCTCTGTTCTGGGCTCTTCCCCCAGCAGCAATTGAATGTGGGCCACCCCTGCCTGCCCCAGTGCAGGGTTTAAAACCTCCCCACCATAACCACAACCATCAAGCTCGCCCCAACATGGAGAGTGATTGCAGGAGGTTCTGAGCACATCCACGAACCTGATCCATGCGGTTGGCCACGGCACTGACGATCCCCTGGTCTCGAAAATGCTGGTGGAACCGGTCAATGTTGACTTGCCAGTAAATGCCATCATCGGGCGGAGGCTGTGGGGGAACAGTGAGAGAGAGAGGAGCCACAAAAACTGAGGGAGAGGGGCCACAAAACTGCTCGTTTGGTTTCCCCAGAAGAATGTGTTTGGGAAGATGCTGGATCCCTTCAGCCTGTAAGCTCAGAAGAGGAGGAAGGAGCTCAACCCTTGGCAGGACAGCGACAGAGGCGCATCCCCAGCAAAGGTTACATGTGGGAAACAGGCAGCGTCCTGCCCAACAGGCAGCTGCCTCCACCCTTCCCACGTGCTGCAGACCCAGCTCTGATTTACAGCCCCGGAGAGCTGAGGACGACATTGCTTCAGCATTCCCAGTACCTCTGAGCTTTCTCCATCTTGCTTCTGCTTTTTAGCCTTGTGTTCACCGTTTTCTTCCTCATCGCATGATCGTCTCCGCTTCCCTTTCCCTGTCAAACACAGAAGATGGCATTTCCTTTTAAAAACTATTGTTATGGTCTCAGGTGAACAGCGTGTGGCTGAGCGCTCCCCAAACACCCCACTAACCATCTGGTAGCACCCAGAGTTACTCCGAGGGCCTTCTTACCTATGAGGTTCAGCCTGGGCACGACATACATGTCCTTCTCATTGATCACCAATATGGGCGCAGGGGGAGGGGGCGCATCGGGGGTCTCGGGGGTTTCGGGGATCAGCGGGCACCTCTGTACAAAGTGCGTGTCTGCCAGGCGCACAAATGTGTTGGAGACATCAGTGTAATCCATGGTCTTCCCGTCTAGGCCGGAGGAGAGAGACAGCAGTGTCAAGCTCTGCCACCCCCTGTTCCTGCAGTTCCAGAGGACAAGGTAATGCTGTGGTCCTCAAACAGGCTACTTGGAGGCCAGTTTGGGGTGGGGGGCTCCATTTATAACTCCTCTGGCAGTGAGGCCACTTTGGGTGGCTCCTTCTCCAAGTTCCTGGCCAGCTTTCCGATATAATGCAGCCCAGAGAGCCTCTGGTACCACATTCACCGAGCAAAACTGGCCTCCGGTAGCCACTGCACCTCCTCCTGCTCCTGGATCCCTTTTTTTTTTAAGGAGAGAAGCTTCTCACCTTCCATTGTTTCAGTCAGCCTGTCTGCCACCTTCCTCACCACTGCGCTCATTGTCATTTTGCCGTTGAGAAGCAGCTCCTCCACGATGAGCTCGCCCGTGTCATTGTAGAGGGTCTTGGCAGTGTAGATGTAACGCGGGTAGCGGAGGATCCTCAGGACCCGCTTGCACTGGGCCTCATACTCCACGAAACCTCGCTTCTGCAGCTGGTATGTCACCAAGTTGTGTTGGATGAGGACACAAAGGGCTTTCTTAACCTGCCCGAGGCAGAGCAGGGCTTGGTTAGGTGACAGAGAAGCCCATGCTGTGCTCACTCCGCTGCACACCAGTCGCGGAGCATTTCCTCCCTGTGCAGCCACCCTTTTCCCTCCACTGTGGTCCTCCCTGGTGCTGAGCTGCCAGTGTTTGTGTCACCGTTTTGTCCCCTGTGCATCATCCCCATTGCTCTGGACTCTGTTCCCTGCCTTTACTCCCTACGGAGAAGTCAGAGTTACTCTCCTCCTTCCCAGACCACTTTTTCAGTGAGGTAACGAACCACCTCTCCCGCTTAAGAAAACCTGCCTGATTTTTATTTTTTTTAATAAGCAGCAAAGCGCTCATTTGTCCTTCTCAAGGTTTTTCTACCAGTTTCTCCTTCAGGAGCAGCAGCGGTGGGGACTGACAGCTCGGGCTGGTATCAGAGCGGTCCAGGCTGTGTTATCTAACACCTCCAATCACACCCAGGCTAAAGCCGACACAGGCGGGTTTAAGACGTACCTGATCCAGCAACAGCCCTGTGTCATTGACGATCATCCGCAGTGGCTGGGTGCCCGTCCTGATAAGATAAGTCCCTATCTTCTCCACGATCTCCCCAAAATGTTCTTGCAGCAGGAGGGAACACAGCTTTATTTCCGCCTGAGTCATCTCGACGGCAGATTAAAACAGCCGGCAGTGCTGTTGAAGAGTGCTGATGTTATTATGACTGTTATGGGGGGACGGGAGGATGGGGGCCATGCTGCTGCCACCCAAGGAAACCCATCTGCGCTCCGTCCCAAAATGGATGTGCGGTGGGAGACCAAGTCTTGAGTGAAACCAGCCCCTGGTGCTGTAGTGGGGGTGAGACAGATTGGGGACAGACACTCTGGCACATGGCTGGTCCCTGTGTCCTCTTCCAGGGGATGACAGCCTTGTCAAAGGCGGCCTGGGACCATGTGTCTCCACCGTCCCAAGGGGCACCCATGTCAGATGTGTCGGGATCCCTGTGTCCCCTCCCAGGGGATGGCAGCCCTGTCACAGGGGTCCCTGGGTCCCTTCCCAGGGGATAGCAGCCCTGTCAGAGGTGTCCCTATGTCTTCTCCCAGGGGGGATGGCAGCCGTGTCTGAGGGGGCCTAGATCCATAGGTTCTCCTCCCAAAGGCCAGCCATGTCAGAGGGGTCCCTTGTGTCCCCCTCCCAGGTGAGATGGCCCCCACAGAGGGCTGGGGTCCTGTCAGAAGGGTCAGGGTCCCTGTGTCCCCTCCCGGGGAACACCAGCCCAGTCGAAGGGGACCCGTCAGGGTCTCACTCACCCAGGCCCGGCCTAGGCCCATGCAGCCACCATGGCAACTGGCACTTCCGGTTCCCGCCCGCTATTTCCGGTCGCGCTCGACGACGCTACGCCCCGTTGGCCGCTCTGGAGGACCGGGCCAGGGGATGTTCTGCCGTGCCGTCTTGTCGGGCCGAGGTGACGCTCTACCCACACGAGCGCGCTTGCTTCGGCCCGGAGCAGACGAGCGAGCCGGAAGCTTAAAGGCTAGCGGGTTATTCCGCCGACGCTCTACCCGGTGGGGCCGCGGCCTCGCTGCCTCGGCGGAGGACTGACGGCAGGGAGGCGGTGGAGGCGGGGGAGAGAGAAGATGGCGGAGGCCTCGGCGGCGGCGGCGGCCACCGTGTCCCAGCACCGCTTCTTCTGCCATAGCTGCAAGGGGGAGGTCAGCCCCAAGCTGCCGGTAAGCGCCGGGGGTTGGGGCCGCGGTGTGTGTGTGTGTGTGTGTGGGGAGGCCGACGCCTCTCAGCGCCGCGGTCCCCCCCCCC
>NW_010972629.1:322605-353995 GCF_000737465.1 Haliaeetus leucocephalus
TGCTCTTCTTCAGCTTCTTAAGCATGTGCGTAGGCTTGTATCCTGGCGGGGATCCCTGCCCGGGGTCCAGCCTGGGGGGGCTATCCCCCCCCTCAAGCCTTGCAGACAGGGGTGACCCTCCCCCATCCCCTTCCTGACCCCTGTGAGGAAGGGAAGCCCCCCAAGCCCTGCAGGCAGGGGTGACCCCCCCCCCCAGTCGTCATCTTCCCCCGACCCTTTTGGGAAGGGGTGTTCCCTTCAAACGTTACAGACAGGGGAGACCCCCCCCCCCCCCTGCTAAATCACCTTGTTGACCCCTGCAGGGAAGGGGTACCCCCCCGCTCCCCATCCTGTGGGGAAGGGGTGCCCCCTGAAACAGGACTGCCCTGCAAATCCTCAGAGACTGCTGTGATCCCCCCAAACTTTCCTGATGCCTACAAGGAGGGGCTCACCCCCAAAATCCCATGGGGAAGGGGTGGTTTTCCAGAAACTCAGTGGTTAGGGGTGCCCCCCCCCCCTCCCCCACGCCCTAGGCCGTGTAGAAAGGGGTGAGCTCTCAAATTCTGCTGAACCTTGTGGGGGCAAGGTGGCCCCCCCCAACCCTGCTGACTGCAGTGACCCCCCCCAAAAAAAACTCTTGAGGACAGGTTGACCCACACCGCAACATCCACAGGGCTGTAGGAGAGGATGAGTCCTTTTGGGAAGTGCTGATGTCCCTGCTGAAGACTGCAGAGAGCACCTGGGTGGGCTGTATGTGGCCCCCTCCCAGGGGTGACCCCCAGCTCTCACCCCCTAACCAAGCCCATGAGGGGTTCTTCATTGCTGCTGTCCCTGTGGATGAGGAGGAGAGGAGAGCTTGAGCCCCAACCCAGTGGGACCGAGTCCCCCATATCTGGGGAGCCCAACACCCCCAAAAGGGTGAGCAGGGAGGTGACAAATCCCTGTGGCCCCTCAGCAAGGCAGCTCAAAGTGGGTCTGGGCTGGTGTGACCTTAATATTCTGGGGCCCTCCTCCATTTTGGGGGGTTTGGGGGTGGCAGGTTTGACCTGTGGTTGCTGAAGTTGGGGGGCATTTGGGGCGAGAGGACAGGACTGAGCTGATGCTCTTGTTCCCCATGGCGCTGGGTATAATCCCAGTGCCCGGCCTGGGAAGGGGTAGGGGCAGGACTGGGGGGATACAGACAGGGCTGGTGTGTGGAGCAGCAGAAGGAGGAGGTAAACTGGGTGGCCACCTTCATCTGGCTGCCGGCATCCTTCCCCAGCTGAGCAGTGTGGGACAGAGGGGAGATGTGTTGGCAGCCGTTACCCATGGGCTGCATCTACATCCAAGTCCGATTTACGAGCTGTCCTTGCTTTGCTGCTGGTCAGGGGCCATATCTCCTGTCACCTGCAGGCACCCTGGGATCTGCAGGCAGGAAGTTATCAGCTTCGTTTACCCACAAAGTTCATTTCTGAGCTGTGAGTTGTGGGTTTTCTCTGCTCCTTTACTGTCCAAGGGTGCTGGAGCCCTCCCTGTCCTTGTCTGTTGGCAAGATGGGAATGAGGCTGTGCACAGACCGGTTGGGCACCGAGACCCCTTCCCTGATTTCTGTAAAATCCAGGCAAATGGAGCGACGTGGCCTCTCGGCAGCAAGAGGGGTGCACGCAGGCTCCGAAAGTGCTCGTACCCAGCCTGGTCAAGAGGCCCTGACATAGCCTCCAGCAGGGGCTTCTGCAGGCACAAGCAGCCCCCAAGGCTTATCCTCGTCTGATGGTGCGGAAGTCGGATATCTGCATCCAGATCCATCCCAACTCTTCTGGAGCCAGTAGCTTTACCTTTGGGTGTTTCTCTTCCTTCCTGTCTCTCAAATTTTGCTCCACTCTCTTTTTACACCATTTCCATCTGTTGCTGACTTCGGCACTTCACCCTCCAGTGTTTCAAAATCTGCTGTGTTAGAAAGAATTACTGTCCAAAACCTGCTCAAACCCCATCCATCCACGAGACTCAGGCTTGCCTGGTGCCTCAATAGTCTTTCTTGCTTGACCTGGGAGTAAAACGCGAGGCCTGCTCCATGAAACACCTTTACATCAAACCTCTGATGGTTTTTCATTTCCTTGGATCCGGCATGCCACGAGCGGTTTCGTTCGCTGCTAAATCAGGAGCCCAGGCGGACCGAAGTCCTTTCTGCTTTGCCTGGGCATTAAAGAGGTCGCCGAATCCTCTGCCTGGAGGATGGCTTGCCCAGCTCTCCCAGCGTGTCTTGCTCCAGTTTCTATTTCAAGAGCACCCAGAAACCCAGCTCAGGGTTGAGGCCTCAGTGGAGGCTGTTGTTTTGCCTGTCCCGCTGGGCTCTGCTCTTGTTTCCCTCTGGAGACAGCTGGATTTCTGTAGGGATAAGCATTGTAGAGCTTTTGGTGGGTCTAGAAATACAGGTTGTTACAGTCCTGGCTTTATAAAAACATTTATTTGGAGCTTGTGCCTGCCAAAGTAATGAATCGTTTTGCTCTTTTGAGATCTCCAGTCTTCTGGCCTGACCCTGGGGTGGGGACAGGGACAGACAGGTTCCCTGTGACCTGCTAGGGACTGTCAGTCATCCCCAAACCTGGTCCGTCACATCATCCCTTTGAAGGAAAAAGTAGCCAGAACTTCCTTACGGCCTTCCCCAGCTGGTCAGCTTGACTGGGAGAGGCTTTTGCAATCTTTACTCAGTGCCCAGACGTGCTTTAAGGAGCGTGGCATGACCAGCCGCTGCGTTGGGTTGGTGCTGTCCCCATGGCTTGGGGACAGTTGGCGTAGGGGTGTCAGCTGAACCCCCGGCTGCGGAGGATGTGAGCCACGGGGCTGCTCTGACGGTGCTTGCAACAGGGTGACCTTGGGAGCTGCTTTTGCCGCTTCCCTTTGGTCTGTCCTCAGAGGGGATCCCCCTGTCCCTCCAGGCTGGGTGACCATCACCCTGCCTTGCAGGAGGAGTGCTGGTTGTGTGCACCCCAATCTGGCCCAGCACTGATTTCTTTTGGCCAGTAACTCTCCGTGCCTCAGTTTACTATCAGCAGAGCAATTACTGCCTCCATGGGGGTGGATCTGCAAAACTGAAAGTGATAAATTGCGAGAAGCTGGACCCATTTGCCAGGACCAGGATGTGGTCCCACGCCCCCAACATCTTTTTTCTCTCACCCCAGACAAGTAACTTCTCTCTCTGTCTTTGCAAAAACAAAACAAATGCTGAGTGCACTGGTTTGTTTTTTTTGTTTTTTGTTTTTTTTTGTTTTAACTGCCCTCACCAGGATAATGGCAACCTAAACTAAAACCCCGGCTGCAGATTGTTTGTCCAGGAGGTTTTTCTTTGTACTGACCCCCTCTGAGCAAAAGGATCTGCTGCTCATCAGGCAAGATTTAGAGGTGTGGGTCCACTGCCTCCTTTCAAAGCCAGCATGCATCCGCCATGGTGTTTATTGCCATTGCTGGGACCTGGTGAGGACTCCCAGCACATTGGTTTTAGATGCAGCAGTCATCCTCAGTGGAGCTGCTGTGTCTTCTCACTTCAGCAGTAAGCTGGAACCTCCCAGAGAGTGGGCAGAGGTGGCATAGACTTTGCTCCCTGAGTGCCCCCGTCAACATGTGGGTGCCCTGAGCAGGGGCAGTGCCTCGACAGGTCACCTCTGGCCCTTTCGGCACAGGTGGGGGCTGCCTCCATGTCAGCAGGAGCCTGTAGTGTTAATGGGAGGCTGCGTTGGGTCTTTGATGGGGCTGCGTTGGGTCTTTGATGGGGCTGCGTTGGGTTGATTGCTGCCCGAACAGCTGGATTGCAGCGTGGGTTTGATGCTGAGAAGCTGGCTGATATTTAATGATATCCCCTGCCGGCTATTTCAATTTGCTGTGCGTGGCAGATGCTTGCCCTGATGGGGCTGCAGCCCTGCAGATCTGTTTGTATTTTAAAGCGGGGAGGAAAAACCCAAGACAGAGAAAGAGAACGTGTGGCTGGATGAGATGCAAAGCTGAGCAGGGATTTTGGCTCTCCCAGTGACACAGGTCCTGCAGTGCTGACCACTGCCGTGTGTGCTTGTTTCGGCCCGGTGCTCCCCTCCTCAGAGGTGGTAGGAGGAGGCTGGAGCAATCCCCCTGCTCATCCCTTCTGTGGCCGGCTGGCTTCATCCGTGCTAGGCTCCTGTCCCTGCTGAAATGGCCTGACCCCCCTTCTCCTTCGTCGTGAAGCCAGGCGGTCTCAGCTGGGAGCAAGCCAGGAGAGGAGCTGTTCTCGCTTCAAGTTTCCTTACCCTTGAAGAGCTCTGGATGAATGCTGAGGATGACAAACCGTCCACCTGATGCCACGCATGGTTAAAAGCTGTCGCCCGGGTGTGTGGTGTTTTGGTGGTGGGGTTTCCCTCGCACTCGGCGTGGTGCAGCTCAAAGGAATGCTTGAATTGGCTGATGAACTGTGCGATGATGCTGAAACGGAGTCAAGGTTAGGATACGATAGTCCCCATCTGTCACACCAGTGACGGCATGTTTAATATTTATAATGAAGGGTCCGTCTGTGTCTCACCGAGGGCCCTGTCCTTGCTCCGGGGGGAAGAAGAAGCAGCGAGTTCTGAGGTCAGGTCCTGGGGCAGAGGAGACGGCATGTGGCTTTGTACGGTAGTGAGGAGCTGAGGGAGATGTTGTCCCAGAGCATTTGATGTCACCTGCTGTCTGGTGTGACAACTGCTTTGTCTTCTCTTGGCAATATGGTTTTTATTAAAAAACAAAACAAAAACCAAACACCTTTTTTGCATAAAATTAGCTGTCTTGGGTCCTTTGAGCTCTGGATCTCCTTTCCGACAGGGACTAGGGAATGGATTAGGGACAAGGTAGTGGAAAACGAGGGGTTACTGAGCAGTCTTTCTTCTAGACCTCTGTGTGCTGAAGCATCTCCTGAGCTGGAGACTGTACCTGCGCTCTTGGGTTTAAGAATCACAATCCTCCAAGAATTCATCTAGTGACCTTTTAAAGACATTTTTATGCTTCTGGATTCCCAACACCCTCTAGCTGTGGCCTCCACAGCCAATGTGTAGCATGAGGAAAGTCCTCGGATGGTAAAAACACGTGTTGAGGTGATAAGCTGCCTCAAGGAGCAGAGGTCTGGGGAGAAGCTGTTGAGCTTCAAGGGTGAGAGCCACGGTCCTGGCTCATGTGCCAGCGTGACAGCAGAGATCAGGAGCAGATCTCAGGAGTTCATGCGTGCTCCAGCATCCCGCCGGGGGAAGAGATGCCATGGAGGTTTTTTTTGCTGCTGCTTCTTCGTGAGAATGCAAAAGCCGTCTTTTCCTAACTGATGTTTAAGGCGTGTGAGGCTCAGTCTTTCTGTGAGCTGCAACTTGTGTGGCTCTGAAGTGTTGATTTAGCGTCTCTTTTCTGGGCAGATCAAGTCTTTTTACCCATGTCAAATATAAACTATACAGTTTATTTAATGCAAGGAGCAGCTGCCCCTTGGGTGAAGCCGGTTTGGACAGTGCAGAGCGACGTTGCCCAGTACTTAAAAATGAGGAGTAAATATCGTTGCAGCTGTGGGGATTACAGGAGGGCTATTTAATTCGTCAAAGACAAATGAGTCAACCCAAGCCTGGGGTGATGGAGCTGAGTTATCCTGCCTGTAGCTGCCTGGTGAAGAGACGGGAAGGTAGTTAAGTTATGTCTGGGGTTAGAGCTGTGGGATGGGCTCATGGCCATTGAAGGGAGGACAAGCGACCAGAGTAGAAGTGTGCACAGCTGCTGGATGGAGCAAGAGTTGGGGAAAACTTCTCAGCTTGCCTTATGCTTTCTCCTTCATCGGAGCCTGTGCCTTGCTGATCAGGTAGCTTGCTTTGAGGTCTGCTGTCCAAGTTGCCAGTGCCTTCAATAGCCAGGAGAACATGAGAAGGGGACGGTTTGAGCCCTGCCTTGCAAGTGAGGGTGACAAACTAACACCATTACCTGTGGGCCTTTGGCCGCAGTGGCTGGGAGCAGCTCGGGTTTGGTGCCTCAGCCAGAAAGATGCTGACGGTGCTGAAAGCACCGCGACAGAGGGCTGAGCTGGCAGAACAGGCTGGACTGCAGAGGGGATGTGCTGTGCCATGATGGCCTTGTCAGTATGGCACAGGGCGCTTGGGTGGTGTAGGGTCCCCTGAGTGGGATGTGACACTGATGGGGGGGAATTGGTGGTTCGTGGCTTGCTGTGCGTCTGGGTGGGATGATGAACAGGGCAAAGGCACAAACGGTGCCTCTGCCAGAGCCTGGCCACGTGCCTTGCTTTGCCTGCTCAGCCCAAGAACCCAAATGGCACAGCAGATGGACCAAAGCAACCTGCGTGTTGCTTTTCCTGGTGTTTTAGAGTCTTTAAATTCAGTTTTCTGTGGGGACCTCAAATCTTAGACTGGTTTTCTGCCATGCGCCTTTGCTTGCTTCTTAATTGGAATTGAATTTGCATCTTTCCCTCTGTTTTGGGGGTGAAGGGGGACTGGGGGACCGCCTGGGTATGTGGACCCACAAACCAGATGCTGAAAAACCTTCTAGTCCATCCTTTCTGGCCTGATGTAGGATCAAATCTAGCAACATCGCTCCTGACAGACGTGCTTAGGCTAGCCATGTATGTGCCACCCAGTTCTGGCTGCTAAAGAAATCAGCTGGCTGCTTTCCTCTAGCTAATGAGCCTGCATCTCTTGTGACCAGGGCACACTGGGCTCCTGTCAGACAGAGCCGCAGGCAGCGAGGGCTTCTGATGGGATTTTGGTTTATTTTCCTTCTGGGAAACACAGACCACCAGGCTGAAGGGGAGTTGGAGTGATAGGATGCTGCCGGCTTCCCTGGAAAGTCTTTTTCTTTGCACTGTGGCGGGATCCTGCTTGGGGAATGAGGTCCCTGTGCTCACCAAAATGGTTGCGGTGGCAGTTCTCAGGACGTGGGGCACCCATGGAGTTTCCTCTGTGCAAGCAGGAGGCTCTGGCAGAGACTGGGGCTGTCCAATGCATCCCTAAACCTCTCACAGAAAGCAGGTAGGTAAGATGAAGGGCCCGTGCCTCTCCGTGCATGCGACGGCTCTGCAGTATCCCACCCGCCTCCCGTTGTCTGTTCTGGTTTCCCTTCTCCCTCCCCCCTGTTGCTATTTATCCCAAATGCCATTTTTATCTCTCTTCATGCTCTGACTATAGATTTGAGCTGCTGGGCAAGGTGCTGGTAATTTCCATACAGATTATAACATAAAAAGAAACATTCAAAAGCTTCCAGAGACACATCAGACCTGCAGTGTCCCTGATGGCATGGCCTGCTGCTAAGTTTAGGAAGAAAAAAAAAAAAATTTTTAAAAAATCTTTCCAACATGGTCATTTTGACAGGGAAAATGCTGGAAATGAATTAGGTGAAGGATTTTTAGACAGCGCAGAACATCTTCCTGGTTCGGTATCACTCTGAAGCCTGGTGGCATAGTATGAAATGAGCTTTTTTGACCCCAGTATTTTAGTGCCTAGCTTTAGATTTGGTATGTATTCATTAGTTTTAAAAAATACCAGGCATTCACTGCTCCTTGCTTCTAATTTGCAGCTCAGATCCAACATCTCTGAAGAGGGACACCTGAGAGTACTCTGCATTTTGCAGAACCTTCCCAAAAAGAAGAGCCTTTTTTTTTTTTTTTTCCCCCCCTCCTGTATTGTAATTTTGGTTCAGAGGTGGGTCCATGCTATACCCCCCAGCCTTCCCGGCTGTGGACTTGCTCTCCGTGGTGGCATTTAGCCCCACAATTTGCTCCTATGCAGAACCGAGCAATGCACGTTCCCCTTTCAAATGCACGCATCTATTCTCGTTAGCCTTGCAATTCACAGATGCAAAGCCGAAAGCCCCAGGCAGATTTTTTTTTTTTTTTTTCCTTTCTAAGAGCTCATCATCCATCAGTTCCCATTATACTCAAGGCTGGAGCTCTTTTGAAAATATACCACATGTTTGGCTGCCTAAATGGGTCTTTGTGAAAACCTGTGCTCGACCTCTCCTGTCACAGGCTGGGGTGTCATGCATGTTTTGGGAGCGAAGCTGTTGTGGGCAGCCCCCTGCCGCACTCTTGTCCATCTTTGAAGCTGCTCCAGCTGGCAAGCGAGGTGCCCCTGCGTAAGCACAGCACCTGGTAAATATTGCCAGCTAATGCTTTGCTTGGGGGGGGAAAGCAAAATGAGATTAATTGAGGTGTCTAGAGGGCTTATGTGCCATTCCCAGGGAAACACAGACTCAGTGGGAAAATGAGACTGAGCTGTATGGTGACAGGGGATGGGAAGACGAAGCTTGCATTTCATGAAGGCAAAAAAAGATGTGGGTGAATTTGGAGCTGCCTCCGCAAAGGCGTTGTGTTACAGGGCTGGGAGATGTCTCGCCTGTGCCCCAGCTCCGGTAACGCTGCGCCAGGAATTTGATCAGTCCTTGAGCTCAGTGGCGTTTTGGGAGTTCAAAGGAAGGAGCTGGAGCAACTGGTGTACCACTGGCATGGGTGTCTTATCTTTCCTCTTCCTTGTCAGGCTCCAGGCCTAGGTAGCAGGATTTGACACCAAGGGCTCAAGGCTGTGGCTCACAGGATGCTGGCAGGGTTTTTATCTGCTGTCTGGGAAGCGTGAGTAAAGAAAGCAAGACTTATCAGGAGGGTTGGTTTTTGGACAGAGACTCCACAAATCATGGGTTGGAAAGTCACTGCCCAGAGCGTGGGTTTTGGGAGTGCTCTGTCTCCTGCAGCGGGGTGGGCTGGGGAAGGAGGATCTGGGGGTGCTTTTTGGTTTTGGCAATGTTTTGCCCTAAATTGAAGCTGACCCACGGCTCTGGGACAAAATGAGGGCTTGTAATGAAAACAGAAAACTTTTTCTCTTCTAAAGAAATCTTCCCCACTGCACCTAAAAGCTCAGCTGCCTCCGTGGTTCTCTGTGAGCAGCTCTTCTGATTCCTGGTGCTGAACCCGGGATTGCCGTGTGGTCATGCAGCTGGATGTGCCCTTCTCTCAGGTGAAGGCTGACAAGGATGCTCTCCTTTTGGGGAGCAGTCCTTGTATTTCTCTTGGTGGATAAATAGCTGGTAAAGGGGTGTTGCTGTGCTGATGTAGTTGTGAGGATGGAGCCCTTCTGCCCTTTCCCTGCCGGTGCAAGCCCTGGTTGATATTCCTTGTGTGTGTGTTTGCCCCTGGGTGGGGTGTCCCTCTTGGTAATGCTGTGTGGGGGGTGAGGAACCACAGGGAGAATCTGATTTTTTTTCTCCTTTGGCTGGTTTACAGGAGGGCTGGAGGTGGGGAGGCCAGATAATAGCTTTTCCCCACCTTTTACACAGAACTTGCACTTCTGTAGCACCAGATGAGCATGGGCTGAGGAGTCCAGAGGGGCCACAGGAGGTTTTCTCCCTGCTTATGGATAGGGAGGTGATGGGGGCTGCCCATAGGGCCCTGCGTTCAGGGAACTGCTGCAAGGTGGACCCAGAGGTGCCTCTTGTCCATGCCTTGTGCTCTGGCTGTGCGTGTCTGTCTGTGCATCTGCCCAGCCTGGCTTCTTATCTTTCCCTGCAGCAGATCCTGCTTTGATGGCCCTGGCAGCATATTCCAGAGCAGGGAAGCCTCTGGATTATCCAGTTCCCTCTCTCCCATCCTTAAAAGCTTTGCAACCACAGAGCAAACCCATCCACCTCCTGCTTTACTGGTGACCAGCACCTTGCTACTGATCCGGCAGCGCCTCAGCTGGCAGGGCAGGCTCAGAGGGAGCCAGCAGTGGGAAAGGTGCATGTTTGAGCCTTTTGGATTAGAATTTTGTGGCCTTGGGAGGAGCTGCTTTTTATCCAGGTGATGTGCCAGGGAAAGCAGCCCTGGGGCTGTGTGTTCCCTCTTCTGCGGCCCAAATCATTCACTTGGTAAGGGGATGGCGTGCTCGGTGGGAGGAGAGAGCAACAGGCAGAGGTAGTATCGGTGATCAACAGCTGGCAAGCCTGGCTTACATATGGAGTTCCCTTTTATGAAAATGGTTTGGTGGAAAAAGGTAAAAAAAATTTATTTTCTAACTCTAGTAATTGCAGAGCATGTCTGTAAGTTCCCTGTGAGAGCTGTCTTCCTCACAGTGCAAGCGGCAGCAAATCCAGCTCCCTGTTGGCGCTGCGTTGCCAGCAGCTCGTCGGCTTTCTGACACCAGTTTAATTCAAGTGACTTGCTTTCCGTCGTCGTGGCTGGGAACTGGCCTTGTCCTGGTGCTTTGCAGCAGGCTTGTAAATGGCTCTTTTCTTAAATGTCATTGTCTGTAGGTGTGTTGTTTTTTTAAATTTATTTTTCTTCAGTCCACCACTAACCTTGTGTGATCTTGGTATGGGTGCGTTTTTTTGTTCCACAATTGTCAGTTGAGGTTAATAATATCTGCTGTAACCACTGGGCTTTGAAATCCTCTTAATGAAACCGAAACTCTGGTCTTCCAGAGTGCCTTTACAGGGAGGTGGAGATCAGGAATCCGTGTTAGACTCCTGTAACTCTGTTTAGAGTCCTGTTAGATTCGTGTAACTTTGAGCTCTGTCTTTTTCCTGAAATCACAAGCTAAGTGCTTGGTGGCTAAAACTGGCTTCCTCTGTCTTTACAGGAGTACACTTGCCCAAGATGTGAATCTGGCTTTATCGAAGAAGTCACAGATGATTCCAGGTAACGTACACATCGATGCACCACTTGTTTTACCACATGCTTACATTTCTTCTGGGTTTGTAAGATGCATGGTGTAAAGCCTCTAAAAACTGTGGACAACAAGGATAAAATAAGGAATGCAAAAGAAAAGCTTATATATTAGTGTGAATTTGGACTTAATACGGGATGAGACTGAAAATACAAGCGGCTATCGGTCTCATGCTAGAGCCACGTGGAGGGGTTTGGGGCAGACTTCCAAGAAGATGGGATTTGTGAATTAAGGCTGTACAAGGTCCTGTGAACAAAAGTGCTTACAGGTTTTGGACACCTGTTTCTTTGGTCTATTAGAGCAAAAAGCATTATTTTCTTTTTTTTTTTTTTAGGAATCAATCTTGAATCTCAGTGACTCACAGTACCTTTATTTTCTTTTTTCCTGTGTTGGCCCCAGCTCAGTCTCCCAACTGCCTCTCCAATCTCACAGCTCAGGCCAAGAGAGAAAGAAATACCTTTTCTCTCCAGGAGCACCAGTTTGGTCATTGGTCACCAAGCAGAACACGGTGCCAGCAAATTAGGGATCCCAAATGATGTCTGTTATATATGATCCACTTACTATGTTTGGTCTCTCATTGCTGAGAAAACTGCTTTATTTGGGTTGGGGGTAGGTGAGATGAAAGGGCAGCAGTGATTACGTGAACCTTTGCTATCTGAGACTTGCCACAGCAGGAATCTGGGGCTGGGTGTCACTGAGGAGATGACTTAATGTCACACTACGTCGTCTTCTTAAATATGAGTGTATATCTATCACTTAAGGCAAGACTGGAGGGGTCCTCTGGGACACTTGGCACACAATCCCATTTGCAGAATGACGAAGCTCCATCTCAAATGCCTCCTCTTAGGAGGCTTTTCCAGAGTCTGGATAGTTAGAAACTAGGCTTCTTCCATGGTCAGGTTGTGCACAGCATGCTAGCACATAAACAAGCCTTTTAACTTTAATAGTCTTTTTCTGTCCCTAGGAATTATTCCACTGTGTTCACACAGGCAGGCTCTGTTTGCTCATCCCTTTCTCTCTCAGACCACACGGGGACTGTCTTGCTCACACGAGCTCCTGTCTCTGTTTAACCCTGGAAGAGGAGCTGATTTCTGGAGAGGTGACCTCCTCTCACTCACCTGTTTTTCTCCAGTTTTCTAGATGGCAGTGGCATAGATGACAGCCCATCCACACAGTTTGCAGAGGTGAGTTTTGCTGTCTTGCTTTTTTTTAAAAACAGACAAACAAAAAACCAACCAAAAAAAAACCCCAAAACAACAACAAAACAAAACCTGTAGCCATGAAGAGGTTTTCAGTCTCAGCTCCGGCTGCAGCATGTCAAGGAATCTTTACGCAAAAAGGACAGCTGATCTTCCTAAGAGTTTTCAGGAACTTGGCAAATTTTGAGGAGACTGTTGACATTGCCAGGGTTGAGACCTGCCAGAGATTTGCTCACTGGGCAGGGCAGGAAAAGAAGGATACTAGAAAGACACACTGGCCCCTAGTGCTGGCAGATGCTGGGATGTGTGTCGGTGACGCTCAGCCAGCCAGGGAGGGTGTTGCCTGACTGCCCTTTCCTCCCTGCTCATTTCTGCTCTGAGTTTTACCAGAAATGCAACTGTCTAAAAGTCCAAACTCATAATAAAGTTGCGTGTAATTCAGTTGCGTGCACCTCAGAGCAGGGGGTGTTGGGCAGCGAGTGCTGGAAGTGTCTTTTCTTACCCCATTACCTAAAGTCTCAAACAGCCAGGCACGTGCCGACAGCCTGAGTTGAGCTCCGTGAATACGCACCCTGAACTCATGCTGTGGCCTCGCTTGAGTCACCTTGGGCTCGTGGCTGCGGCAGCAGCTCCTCTTCCAGAGCTGGGGAAGGCAGGGCGGCTTTAGACTCTGATTGCAGGCTCCATTCCTCAGGGCTCTCTATTTCCCTTCAGCAGTTCAGCTGATCTGCGTAGAACAGATGGAAATAAAATTTCTATGCGTCTCCTCTGCCAGCAGACCTTGCTCAAAGATCAAGTTATTTTGTTTGCTCAGTTATTGAGGAGTTTTAACTGTTTCTCAGTCCTGCCAGGAGAGCTCCCCGATGTCTTGAGTCACACCTCATCGGCCAGGGTTATCCCTGGGTAGATTTGGGGGTCTGTGTTGTTGCTGAGCCCTCCTTCGCATGCTGCAGCAAAGCCACTCAATTCAGTGCCAGAAACAGGGTCACCAAATAACTGAAATTCCTCTACAGCTTTGAGTTTTGGATCTGGATCCCTCCTGTTTGCTTCCACGTTGCCTGCATATAGCTGGTTTGCCTCTCCTCCCCTAATCTTCAGCTGGATCCATTTGTCTTCTGAACAAAACTGTTGCCTTTATATTGCTCCTCCCCAGCACCGTATCCCAGAAATGCCCGTGTTTCAGCAAGATAAAGTGATCTCGTCTTATAGCCCACGTGTCAGTTTACAAAGAGCTTTGGGATGCCTCTGCATGAAAGGCACTATGTAAGTTTAAATGGCTTTTAGAATTAATAATAAATGAAAGTCTTCTCTCAGCAGGGCGGCTGCAGGCAGAGCTCTATCTTGATCATAATCAGCAGGAGAACAAGCAAAACTCTCATCTGCAGGGTATTAATTCAGAGAACAGGTCATAAACTTGACTTCTCCCTTTCCTCCAATACCAGATTGAACCAGGCAATCCAAGAGACTTTTAAAGTGAGCTAATTCAGTGTGAAATGGAAATTAAGCTGCTCTCATCATGTCATAACACATGATGAGGGTCTAGTACAAATAAGAAAAGAACAACCCTCATGTTACGCTCTGTGGCATTTAATTCCCACAGTAAATCCAAGGGCACTGCTCCTTCGAATATGACCTTTGCAGCATGGAGCTTGGCCTGCGCATATCAAGTGTGAGCAGCAGCTTGCTCTCGAGTGCTACATGGAGGGTTTCTTGTCTGATGCTCCTTGTTTTGTTGTCCTCTATGAATTTTTTTTTCCTAAACCTACATCATAAATCTTCAGTGCCCTCAGCTGTTACTTTATTCCATGGGTGATCTGAATCATGGAAGGAATAAAACAAAATGGCTTTTGCAGGAGAGGGTCGCTGAGGGGGCTCTCCACTTCAAGCTGTGGGTCAGGATGGGGATGCCTTGCTCTGGGTTCCTGGGTGTTTTTGTGCACCCCCCAGTTTCTCTGCAGGCTGGCAGCCTGCAGTGGGGAGCATAGCCAGGAGCTTTGCAGAGATCCATTGATTACCCCCAGCAGCTCTTGATTTGTGTCCCTCCTTGCCCTTGGAGGGGCTCAGGGCTGGCAGTTTGACTTGGTCAAGGAGCAGGTGGGTTTTTGCACTACCAGCAGCAGGTAGATCTGCTGTAGCTTTACTTGTGTGGATGGACCCCACAAAACAGCGTGACGTGTGTGAGACCTTTCATTATCGGCTATTTCATGCTGCTCTGTTCTGCAGTGTTGGGTTCGCTGAACTGGAGGACACAACCGGAGACACAAACCCTCTTTCTTGGGCCGTGCTTTGGTTCCCTCGACCACATCTGTTTGCTGCCTGTGGCTGTGAGGACCCAGAACAATCAATGAGCCCGTGGCAATTGAGGCTCAAATATCCCCTTAAATCCCAGCCCTTGGAGAGAGAGAGAGACCAACCCTCACAGTGCCCTGGGGTGGCATAACAAAATATGTTGTTGGGATCTGTACATAGCAGGAAAGAGATGACATGTTGGTCTTCCCAGGGGTGGTACTTCTGATTAGTTTGGACTATAATTAAGTCTGTTTGCCAGACTTTTTTCAGGGAGCCATGGCAACCATATGAATTTGCTCAATTGCTTCTGTCGAGGTGGACTTCCCTGCCTCCATGTTGGCAGTGGAGTCACCAGGATTAGTGACAGAGCTGTGCGTGGTTTGTGTCTCCCCTTTTCTTCCCCCAGCTTTGGGACCATTTGGACCACACAATGTTCTTTCCTGACTTCAGACCCTTTCTGAGTAGCAGCTCACTGGATCAAGACAGCAGGGACAACGAGAGGGGCCATCAAGCCCATGCTGACCTCTGGGGACCAAGCCGACCCCCGCGACTGCCCATGACACGGAGGTACAGATCCCGGGGCAGCTCACGCCCTGACAGGTCTCCTGCTATCGAAGGGTAAGTGCCTAAATTACCCCCTGGAATTGTCTCCTTCCCCCATCAGTGGAAGAAATGTGGGATCATGGGGAGAAACCTGATGAAATGGGATCCTGGCACTTAACGGTAGGTGACCCTTGGACCCAGAAAACACAGGTTTTCACATCAGATGCTCTACCGTTCATCCCCCTCGGCACGAATTGAAGCTGCATGGTGGGAAAGGTGGGTTTTGCCTGTAACTGTGCCAACCCTCGCCACAGGGAAACGAGTCAGTGCTTGGGAAACTCAGTCATTTCCTCTCCCAACCCTCCCACACTCTGATGAGTTAGCATCCCTTGTTTCTTTGTGCCGTCCCTCTGTCTGAGGGCTCGCCTTTCTGCAGAGGGATTTACTTAGGCATGAGTCTTGCAACAACATGGCTACGATCGATCGGAGCAGTATTTCGTGTTTTGCAGCCCATTCTTGCTAAACTGTTGCTGCTGCCGTGTATTTGTTTGCTCAACTTGTTCTTTTTTTTTCTCTTTTGATTCCTCCCTCTTTAGAATAATACAGCAGATATTTGCAGGGTTTTTTGCAAACTCAGCGATTCCTGGCTCACAACACCCTTTTTCCTGGTGAGTAGCAAGCGTGGTTTAGACTGTGGCTTTGATCACGGCTGTCCACACCAGTAAAGAGCTGTGGTCTGGTGCTGGGGAGCTCCGTTTCCCCAGTGTGGCTTCTCTGGGAGGATTGTTCAAACCTTGGGGCACATTTGGGGTGGTTGAAACAGCTTCCTTGACTCTCTGCTCCCATCTGCAGGAGTGGGATGCTGCATTCGAATCCTGGGGACTATGCGTGGGGACAGAGCGGCCTTGATGCTATTGTCACCCAGGTAAGACCCTCATAATTGCCTGGGTGGAGAAAGTCCCAAGCTGGCTGGCTTGGGCTTTGATCTGTGCCTCTAAGTTTTTGTGTTCCTCTCTGGTCAGTCCTGCTGCTGGAGATGAGCCCTGGGTTTCAGATGAGGACTATGAACAGACCATAGGTTTCTGGCTTGGTGGTTGCTTGTGCCCTGCATCTTCAGATGCATCTTCAGGTCTAGGAACAGGGGCTCAGACCTTATTCCTGTGGAAATACAGTGTCTGAGTTCACCTCTGTCAACCCATGTGTGGTGTAAGGCTTGCAGGTGCCTTCCAGTGGGCTCAGCAGAGGCTGAGGATGAAAATCTCCCAGCATCAGCCCTGGATCTCTTGCCAAATTCAGCAATTTGCAGCTGTGACCCATTTCCCCCTGTGGTTTGTGGAGGGATGAGCCGAGTCTCCTCCTGTTCTCTGGAAGCATTGTCTGGCTCCTTTGAGGATCGGGGGTGTCCAGCCTCCATCCACAAACCGTCTCTTCCAGGGTGTTGGCATCACTGGGATGGGAAGAGCAGACGGATGCTTTACTGAGAGCTAATTTGGCTGCTGTTGTCGTGCTGACACCTCCTGAAAGTGCCTGGCAAAGCCATCTGCTGCCATTCATAAGTAGCCCCTGGCTTCCCAGGCTGCATCACACACCCATCTTGCCTGCCTTACTCACCACCGCTTTCTAAAATGAGTCTGCAGCCCACACGGCTGCTCGGAGACAGCACCTTCCTCCTCCCACCCCACACCCAGCAGAGCAGAGCAAGCCCCGGCAAGCGCAGTGCAGTGGAGTTGATGTTGTAGTTCAGATTCAGGCCGGATATGCAGGCTCTGCTCAGCTGTTGTCTGCATCTGGAGCAGCAGCCCTGCCCATCCCGGGGTTTCATGTCATCCCAGGCATCTTAATGTGGCCCTCAAAGTTAAATGAGACTCCTGCAAATGCTTCTCTGTGCTCTCCCTGACTGTGTTTGAACCCATTTGAGCTGATTGCCAGGTGAATCTGGGTCTTAACAGTATAAAATTTCTATGAGTCATGAAACTATAACGCTAGGAAAAGAGGTGCAGTCAGCACCATCTCTGCAGCTTGAGCTCAGTCTGTGTTAAACGTTGGAGGCTCCATGCAGGAGATACAGACCCACAGGAGAACAGGCTTTGGTATGGCTGCTCCTTGGTTTGGTGGTAGTACTAGACTAAAGCAGCTTCTCTTTATGGCCCTGGGAGGTCTCCTCTTCCCTCCTGAAACCCGGGTCAAGCATTGGGAGAGGCAGAAGGTGCTCAGTCTCCCTTGTTTCTGCAGTATGAGGTTCTTCCTCATCTTGAAACATCTCTACCGATTCCCTTTCAGTTCAAAATTCTCCAGGGGTAGCTTAGCACCCTCTTCCATGTCTGTGGCAATGTGTCCCTTCCCACTCAAGCTCTTCAGTCTCCCAGCTGTTGATGCAAGAGGAAATATCTGGAGGGCAGCAATGTTAGAAGGGGGATTGTCAGGATTGGAGGCATGAAAGTAAGGTTTCAACACTGAAAACATTGCTGCAGAGGATGGAATGGTCACCTGTGCACTGAATATCTAAACTAGGATGAAATGACCTGAGCTTGCTTCTAGGGTTGGGCAACAGGAATGTGTCTGGTGGGGCAGCTGTGACACAGCCTGCATGGGAAGTCTGTCACTTCAGGAGCATTAGGACCAGGTCATAGACATCCCCCAGGGACAGCCTGTGCTGAGCTGCTTGTGCCTGGCTGTCCGGTTTTGGGACATAGTGTGCTCCATGTTTGTAGGACAATGCTTTGCACAGCAAAACAGTGTCCCTACTCCTGAGCACAGCATGTTTTCTTCTCCACAGCTCTTGGGGCAGTTGGAAAACACGGGACCACCTCCAGCTGACAAAGAGAAGATCTCATCTCTCCCGACAGTGACAGTAACTCAGGAACAAGTCGGTAGGTGAAATCAGGCATCAGCGTCCAATGTCACTCATCTCCTGATGCTTTGATGTACATGTCCTGAGCTTCCCCTACTCCTTCTGCTAAGGATCAGCCTCTTTGCTGTGTCCTTGTGCTTCCCTGGCTGATGTGGGAGGATAGAAGGCAGTGCTGCTCCATCCTCCTGAACTACTGCCTAGACTTGGGCTGGAAACACTCGCGTCTTCCAGCTCAGGAGATCCTGAGCTTTGCTCCTGCTGTCACCTCTGGTGTTCAGTTCTCCTGGGACTCTCAGATCTCTGCCAATTCAGGCCATCAGCAAAGACCTTCCTCGTTCCGCAGAGTGTTTGCGCAGTCCCCAAGTGCTGCCTTTTTGGCCTACCAAACCCCTGATTGCTTTACCTTCCTTGAAAATCTGTTTGTGCTGTTGTTTGTGGTCTCATTAGAGCTGGTCTTGGTGAGTTGCTTTCTTCCCTTTCAAATTGGCTCACAGCAGGGCTGGTAGTTGAGGCTCTGAACGTATTCCTGCTGAACTACTCTGGAAATGTCATGTAAAACTCAAAGGTTCTTGCAGTGCAGCTGGCAGCAAAGACCTGTGGGTTTCTCATAACGTTTATGGTTTTGCAATTAGCTCACCCCAGGGATTTTTCTCCCTGTGTTTGCAGAAGGCTGTCTCTGAAGGCTGCTCAGAGGATCCCTTTCCCTCCGAGCTGCTCTATTACTGGAAACTAAAATGCTCCATTAAGACAAACTGTTTGATTAGAAAAGCCGTCTCCACAACAGATATTTTTGTCTGGTGCTTTTTATATACCCATGTCTCCTCTTCTTGTCTGGGAAGCCAAGAATTTCCATGTTGTAATGCTCAGTCTCGCCTGTTTGAATTGACAGAGCTCAGGCCATGCAGCCTGGCAGTTGAGAGAGGCTGGGAGCTTGGTCTCCCCACTGCATGTGGCTGGGACATCTGCGTTAGCATTACGGGCTTGGTACAAAGAAAGAGGGATCGGGTTTTTGCCATCTCTTGTGGTCGATGGTGCACAGCAGCCTGCTGGGCTCTTGCAAGGGGAGGATGTGCAATGGAAGCATCCCCCACCAGCCTTGCAAAACCGCCTTTATTCTGGGCGAGGAAGTTTTGGCAGGATTTGGCTAAAATACCCTTAGTTTGATTTTTGTTGTTGTTGTTGCCAGTCATATGCAGAGAACGTAAGGAATTTCTTTGGTACCTGGCTGCTGAATGCTGCCATGCCCAGTAGGTTGCATGCAAACAGACCCTGCCTTGTAAAGACCAGAGTTTGTGTTCCCAGAGAGCTAAAGCTGCCTGCTTCACCCTCCTCACTCTGCATCTCTTCCAGACACGGGTTTGGAGTGTCCTGTGTGCAAAGAGGACTACACAGTAGCGGAGCAAGTTCGGCAGTTACCGTGCAATCACTTCTTCCACAGCAACTGCATCGTGCCGTGGTTAGAGCTGGTAAGAGCCTGCGACCATGGGTCTGGGGGCTCCGAGAGATGCCCCGTCTCCGAGCCAAGCCCTGCGTGTCTGATGGGATGAAACTATCTGGGTAAAGCAGCCATATGAGTGGCACTTCCCTGAAGTTCCCACATTTCTCTTGCAGCATGACACGTGTCCAGTGTGCAGGAAGAGCTTAAAAGGTGAAGATTCGACTCGGCAAACACAAAACCCCGAGGCCTCAGCGAGTAACAGCTTTAGTAGTGAAAGCCAACTACATGATCGATGGACTTTCTGACGCTCGAGGGCTTCCCTGGGGGCTCGGGACAGAGTATCGTTACTACGGATGTACATTGTATTATAATTCAAACAACAAAAAAAAGAGTAGCAGGAAATATAGGGCAGGGGAGGGAACCCACCCTGTGGTATTACTGCAATGAGTGCTGTCTTTTTCCTGAAACTTAGCATCTCTGAGCGAATCACGTCTCCATTGGAATCGCCTCTTTAGTCCTAAATTCAGAGTCTTTTGAGTGATTTGACTTGATTTTATACTTGTGAAACCTTTACTTCAAATGTGGCCCCGTCTGAGGGGGAGTGAGTTGGAGCAGGGAGGCTTGGGGAGACCCCGTTGGGGTCCTGAGATGTCTTGTGCAGCCTCCCCAGCACAGGGTCAGCTCCCCCCTGTCCTTGCTCCCTGTCCTCCCCCCTCCCCAGCAAAGAGATGGCAAATTTGTGTGGGGAAAATGTCCCACTTGCGTTGCTCCTTGTAGTAAAGGCGGGAGTGGAACGGAGATTTTTGACTTCTCTCCTCTGACCCTTTTCCCTGCCCCTCAAACCAGCTGGGCGGAATCAAATCCAGGAGGTTTTTTTGTTGTGGGTTTTTTTTTTTTTTTGCCCCCTCTTCTCTTGAATTCAGGTGACTGTCTATAAAATAGTGTTCTAGGTTTTCTCAAGGGAGAGGCAGGGGTGAAGATGGAGGCATTGGAGGGTTTCCGGAGTTCTTCCCCAGGCATGCTGGTGGAGAGAAGTGTGCTCGGGATTCTCAGGAACCCCCAAGTTCTGGGAACAGGAATGCACCAAGCAGGATTTTCTGTCTTGTTGTGGACTATTTTTGTTTGTTTGGGTTTTTTTTCTGGCCCTTCGCCATGTGCCTGTGTCCCCAGGTCTGTCCCAACCTGTCCCCCACCCACAGTGAGTCATTTAGGATCCTTAGCTGGCTTGTATCATATGGACCACATTAAAGGCATCCTTTAGGAAAACAGACCTAACTGTGCATAGCCATTTTAACGGCCGATTCCTCAGTGTTTAACACACAATCTTAATTCTCCCTTAGTCCGATAACTTTGAGAGTCTCTTTATTTTTGCGGAATTTTTGGTTTTTTTGGTTGGTTGGGTTTTTTTCCCACTTCTGTAACATTTCATCCACGTTTGACTTCTTGTTTTTATCTTCTGAATAACCTCTGTGCTTATGGCACCCACTAAACCACCACATGGCAATGTCAAACCCCTGGCTCAGCCTGGCAGTGGGCAGGAGGGAGAGGTAGGTCGCGTCTAAACATGTTGCCGCTTCATTGCTGTAAACAGTGTACTACGTACACTTGATTTAAACTAGTGTTTTGTTTGCTATTAAGTCAAATAAAGGCCTTTATAAAGAAGATCAGGTGTGGAGAAGGATTGTTGGGGCTGGGAGAGGTGCCTGAGGAGCTCGGGGAACGGTCGGAGGACTAACAGGGATGGAAATAAGCCTCATGGGGTGGCTGTAAAGGGCTTTTCTGGTGAGAGGGGGTGGGGATGGGGGTTCAGCTAGATGCCCCTTCCAGCTGCGTGCTGCTGCCTGTACCTTTTTTTTTTTAAGCGGTGGGAGTGTGTTTTTGGGGGGGAGCAAAGCAGAGAGATTGGCGTGCTGACTTCTGCCCCATATGCAGCCATGAGCCATCTCCCTGCAACCTGCCGGGCTCATTCCTAGAAAAGCAGCTTGCACTCTGCTGTTGCATCCTCTGGCCCCCCTCTCCCTGCTCAGCTGGCCTCCATTTAAAGCAGGAAGACCTGCTCATCTTGTGCTTTTGAGGGCTGGGCTGGGATTTAAGAGCTGCTAAATGGCTCTTGGCCATGTTGGGTAGTGACAACAAAAGGGAAAACGCTTTAACTGCAGCTAGATCTGGTTTAAGTGTTTTCTTTGCTGGGTTTCTCTCATTGCTTTTCCCTGTTATTCAGTGTTTCAGGGTGACATTTGGGGGTGCTGGGGGGGCTGCACACCTCCTAGGGATATTTGGGATTGTGCCAGGTTTCTGCTCCTAGTTCCTCCCTCTTGTGCATGGTCCCAGCTCAGCCCTGAAGTGCCTGAAATCAGGGATTTCTTCCCCCTGGGGCAGAATTTAAGCCTATCTCTTTGCCAGGAGTCTTGCTGGGCCCTGAGGAGATATGGGTCTGCTGGGCAGGACCCTGCAAAGGCAGGGAGAGGTGTAGGGCTGAAGGGACCTTGGAGCCCTTTGGGGGATCCAGGGGCCATGCATGCCTCCCCCCCTTCCCCTCCATCCCTTTATATTTCCTGGCCCTGGCTGGTGTCACTCCAGAGGGGTTTGGTGGTTTTTCTGGGATTGGGAAGTGTTTCTACTCCTGGAGCATCCCCAAGGCCAGGGTGCATCAGGGATGCAGGCAGAGCACAGCAGCGGGTACCACATGCTTGAGCATCTCCGCAGGGCTGAGCTTTATTGGTGGAGCTGCTTGTTTCAGCCCAGTTGATTTCCCTTTTCCACAACCACCCCCAAGTCCTTTGGGTCAAACCTTGGGGGGCTCCTTTGCCCCGACGCTGAACCCCCGACCTCACCTGGCTGTATCCGTGTGCCAGCACAATCCAGCCCCCACGGAGGCATTGCTCTCCGCAAGGATGGAGCTGAGGCAGAGGGGGTGGCAGAGTCCCGAGCCCCTGGTTGTCCCCAAAGATGAGAAAGGGATGTGTCCCCTCTCGATGGTGCTGGGCTCGAGGGGCCACCACCTGCCCTCACTGCTCCTCCTTCTCCTTCTCCTCCTCGGGGAGCTTCTTGCGGGTGAAGAAGCCCAGCTGGGGCAAGAGGGAGAGGATGGATGGGAGGAAGGGGAGTGGGCAGAGTCCCCCTGTCCCCTACTGTGCCTCCCCTTCCCCCTCCCCAAAGCTGAGCCCAACCCTGCTCTCACCTTCCACAGGCAGAAGATGATCAGTGCCAGGAGGAGCAGCCCTCCCAGGATGCTGCCCACCAGGATCCAGAGGGAGATGGGCACCCGTTTCCCCTGGATGATTTCAAGCACCATCTGCGGAAAAAGAAAGGAGGAAACAGGGATGGGGGGTGTCTGTACAGCCCTGTGCCCCAGATTTGGGGGGCAGCAAGTGTCCAGGGGGGCTCCTACCTCCCTCTGATGTGCCCCCTCCTCCAGCAGCAGCACGCTGCTCTCTGGGACCCCCAGCCAGATCATGCTGATGACTTTCACACTCCTGAATTTAGCCTGGGGATGGGGAAAGGTGGAGAGGGGGGGCTTCAAGCTGCGTTTCCCACCCTGGGCTCTTCACTCTGTCCCCAGCCAGAGCATGGGGGGAGTGTCACCCTTCCTCATTGCCCCCTCCCCTCCTCACCCCACGGAAGAAGTCGTTGTGGATGGTGCGGAGGATGTGGATAGAGACCTCCCCACCACGGTCCAGCCGTCCCAGCCAGCAGCTCAGCTCCTGGCACCAGGCGTTGCTGCAGTCCTATGGGGAAAACAATGTTGAGTGATGTGGCAGGGGACAACCCCCCCCCCAGCCACCCCCAAACCCCAGCTTGGGCAAGGGGGGTATCACAGTGATGCTCACCAGCCTGTCCACATGCAGGAGGTCTTCGGGGTGCACGGGGACCACCGTGGCCGTTCCCCACTGCCGTGGCTCCTCGGGGGGGGTCCGCAGCATGCAGGTAGCCTGGGTGGGGGGAGAGGAGCTGGGTTTAGCACTGGGAGGGTGCAGGGACCCGACAGAACCCCCAGCTCAGATGATGGACTCACATTGTCGGCCAGGACACGCGTGACTGAGAGGAAGGTGGTATGGCGGTAGCCCAGGGCTGGTAGGGCCATGTGGAGGGTGATGTTTCGGACCAGGTAGCACCCAAAATTCTGCACCTGGGGGGAGAGCTGGGTGAGCCAGGACCCCCCAGGACCTCCCACCCCCCATATGTCCTTACCTTCACCGTGGTCTTGAATTCAGGGCCGGGGCCATGGGGGAAGGTGCCAAGTGGGTGAACCTCGTACCGGTGCAGGTTGGCATCGCTGCCAGGATGAGAGCGCAGTCGAATCCTGACTCTCTGCTGCCTCCATCCCCAGCACCATGAAGCCCCCCCCCGCAGCTCTCCCCTGCTCCCGCCCCCCCCCCAGCCCTACCTGGAGAGGAAGAGGTCGGGCTCGTAGCGGATGGGGGCAGAAAGATGGACCACGTTGTCCTCCAGCGTCGCCTCCGTGCTGTCACTGGAGGGGGAAGATGCAGCTGTGAGGAGCTCAGGAGGACCCCGAGACACCCCCACACCCACCGCCTCGGCCAACCTATGGGGTACAGCCCCCCCTCCCCCCCTCCTGCCCCAGCCCTGCTCCTACCTGCTGGCCTCGAGGGTGACCTCAGCTCGGTCAAGGAGGACGGAGCAGCTGAACTCCAGCTCTAGGGTGAAGGAGACCTGGGGGAAAGCGGGGCCATCAGTGAGGTGGGATGGGTGCACAGGGTCCCGGGGGTGGCCCGGGGGGTGTCCCAGCCCCCTACCTTGGCCAGTGAGCGGAAGACAGGGTAGCCAACACCGCAGAGCCGGCGGTGACCCGGCAGTGCCGTGCACTCCAGCTTCACCGGGCTGGTGTCCTGCAGAGAGGGAGACATTACCTACAGCTGGACAGGGACAGGAGCACAGGGGGCTGGAACTGGGGGGCTTGGGATGAGCACAGGAGTGAGGGGGCTACACAGACCCCACCTGGGATCAGTTGGGGGACCCAATGGACTCCCACCTGGGACGGGTTCAGGATAAGAATGGGCTGGAGGGTCTATAAAAGACTGGAGAGACCCCAATCTTTGTCCTGGGATGGGCCGGAGGGTCTGTACAGGGCTAGAAGGACTATGATGTCTTGGATGGACTGGGGGGGGCCATACAAGTCTGGGGGATCCCCCCATGGCCCCGTACTTGGAGCGCGAGGCTGGAGAAGTGGAGGTTGTTGGAGAAGCGGAGGAGCAGGCTGGCGTTGTAGGCGTTCTCCTTCTTGTTCTCCAGGACCACGTCCACCACCACCTTCCTCCTGCCCTTGCGCAGGACATGAGGGCTCTGCCTGCAGCAGCGAGGGAGATTACAGCCCTGGGGGCTCCCAGGACATGGCTCAGCCCTGGGGACACCTTAGGGACACCCCATACCTGGAGCCCACAATGTCCATGGTGGCCCTGAGCACCAGGTCCGTGACACACTCGTCATCCTCCCCGCAGTCCTTGAAGAAGGGGATCTGGAAGGAGCCAGGTGTGATCCTGGTGCTGGAAGCACCAGGGTTGATCCTGGATCTGGCCACCCCCTCCAGTACCCACCAGTTTCCGGATGGTGGTGGGGGACCTCTCATCCAGCACTGGCCCAGTGGATTCGGCCATGGCCAACCTCACCGTGAAGCTGAGGGGTCGCAGATAGTCTGTGGTGTCCTGGAGAGGGTGGAGGGGTCCCTGTTAGCCCCCTGTGCTCCTGGGGGAGCTGAAAAAAGGTACTGGTGTCCCAGGGAGGGGTCCCACCATGGCTCACCAGGACATGGAAGGGGAAGCGGAGGCAGCTCTGCCTCCCCAGGGAGAGCTCAAGGCGGCGCTGCAGCAGCCGCCGGGCACCGGAGTTGAAGGCAGCCCGGGCTCCTGGTGTCCTCTCCTCCAGGGACACGTTGTACTGGAGCTCTGTGTGGGGATGAGGATGGGGTTCAGTGTTTGGGGACACCCACGGGGCTGGGAACACCCTGGGGATGCTCTGGGGACACTCCAGGGATGCTCCTGGAGAAGCCCAGGGGACACCCTGGGCATGCTGCAGGGATGCATTCACCGATCTCCCTGTCCTGCTGGCCCCGGGCACGGGTCCCGGCGCGGAAGCAGACCCTGGCCCGGAGGCAGACAGCTCTGGTGCCGCCACGTTGGCAGTTCTTCTGGATGACGTTGATGGCCGGTGGCTCCACGGTCAGCGATGTGTTGATCTGGACAATCTGGCGGGAGCTGGCAGCAAGGGGACAGTGTCACACGCCAGGGAGGGACAGCACTGTCCCCCGAATCCCACCAGGATACTCATGGGGACTATGACATCCATCCCTGCTCCATCCCCAGGCTCTCCTCCTCTTATTGCAAGGGGAAACTGAGGCACAGGGGAGTCCAGGAGATGCCTGGAAGTATCCCGCCAGGCAGGACTGAGCCGAGTGGCCCTGCAGAGCATGGTGGCCCAGAGCTGTCCCCTCCACATGTCCCTGTCCCCAGGACTCACCGCAGCAGCACAGCCACCCCCTGCGCCCCCACGGCCAGGTCCACCAGCCCATCCCCGTCCAGGTCCAGCTGCCCGTCCACGCTGCGCCCAAAATAGCTGAGGGTTGGACCCAGCGCCGCCGCCTCGATGCGCTGGGGAGGTGAGAGCAGGCCAAGCAGTGGCTTCATTGCTGTCTTGTATAAGGTTGTGCTCAACCTAACGGAGCCCGCACCCAGATGGCAGCGAGACCCCCCAGCCCACCCCCGGTCCCATCTCACCTGCTTGTAATTGGGCAAGAGGGTGCCCGGGGCACCGTGGTAGACATAGACAGCACCACGGTGCCCGTCCTCCAGCGGAGCCCCCACCACCACATCATTGAAGCCATCATGGTTGAGGTCCGGCACGGCAGCCAGGGCGTAGCCAAACCGAGAGTCCTGCGGCTTCTTGTCGGCATGCAGGGTGCCGGCAGGGGCCAGCAGCCTCTGAAGGGGCACAAGGCAGCCCTCTGTACCCCATGGTGCCAGGTCCAGCCCCATGTGCTCCATATGTGAGGCTCGGGAGATGGAGGGAGGAGTGCAGGGGGATCCCCTGGGCTGTGTGTCCTCCCTGGCCCTGCTGCATCTCCCCGACCCTGCTGTGACCCCCCCCAAACCCTGCTGTGTCCCTCCAGTCCTGCCAAGTCCCCCCAAATCCCACCACATCCCCTTGACCCTGCTGCATCCACCTGACCTTACATTGTTCCCCCAACCCTGCTGTGTCCCCCCCCAATCCCATTTCATCCCCCAGCCCCACTGTGCATCCCAATCCCCCTGCACCTGCTGTGATGCCCCTGCATCCCCCCGCCAACCCCTCACCTGCCCCACTCTGTAGAGGTACACCCGCCCCATCTCCCTGCTCTGGGCACCCAGGTACATGGGAGCTGCCACCAGCAGCACGTCAGTGACCCCGTCACCATCCACATCCAGGGCGCACACCTCGCTGCCGAAGTAGGAGCCGATCTGTGGGTCGCAGCAACGTCGTGTGAGGCTGGGGGCTGCCGGCAGCCCCTTCCTATGGCTGCCCGCCCCCTCCCCCTGCCAGCAGCACCTACCTGCTCCCCTGTCAGTGCCTGGGCCACTGTCACGGTCCCCGTGGTGCCCATCTCAAAGAGGATCACCTTGCCCTTGTGCTGGAAGCGAGGGGCTCCGGCCACGTACAGGCGCTGCCCGCTGGGCAACCGCAGCGAGGAGATGGCATACCCTGAGGTGGGAGACCCTGGGCGTCAGCAGCAGGGAAAAGCCCTTGTGCTGGTGGGGCCATTCCTCAGCCACCCTGTGTCCCCAGGGTATTGAGCATCCCTGGGGCACCCACCATCCCCTGTTTCCCCACCATGCCTAGGACACTGAGCATCCCATTTGCTCCACATCCCCGGCGTGCTCAGTATCCTCAGTCCCCCCTGAATCCCCAGGGCACCAAGCATCCTTTGGGTGCTGAGTATCCCTGGTTTGCACTGCATCCCCAGGGCACTGAGCATCCCTGGGGCACTAAGCATCCCTGGTTTGCCTGGCATCCCTGGGGCACTGAGCATCCCTGGGGTACCAAGCATTCCCAGCATACCGAGCATCCTTCGGGTGCTGAGTATCCCTGTTTTGCCCAGAATTCCTGGGGCACTGAGCATCCTCAGGGCCCTGAGCATCCCAGGGGTACCCAGCATCCTTGGGACATCGAGGATCCCTTAGTTGCTGATGATTGCCCATTTGCCCCACATCTCTGGGACATGGAGCATCCCCAGTTCACCCCACATCCCTTGGGACATCCCCCCCATACCCAAATAAGCTGCATGATTCTTCAGCTCCAGTGGGAACTCCTTCTCGAAGGCTTTCCGGGGTGGGATGATGCGGCCGCGCCGGCTCTCCTCCAGCACAGCCCCGTCCCAGTCATAGGCTCCCACTGTGCCGAAGAGGATCCCGTCCTGGCAGGGAAGCAAAGGAGGGGGTTACACGATGCTTCAGCAGGATGGGAGCTTTGGGGGAAAGCACGTGTCACACCTCGAGGACATTGCGTGCATGGCGATGCCTCACTGTCCCCAAACCCTCCCCAAAAATGTCATCTGGGACACTCAGTGCCCAGCATGACAAGGATGCACAAGCCCAGGGCTGAGGATTATTTTCCACTTCTGCAAAGCCCCCGGGGCAGGCGGTTGCTGCCCTCCCCCTCCCTCTAGCCCTTCCCCGGGCTGGATCCTGCCCGTTCCAGCAGCCTCACCTCCAGGAGATGGAGGGAGAAGCCGATCTGGGACATCTCCAGCTCAAAGGAGCTCTCGTTGTACCCATGGGTGCCTGGGGTGGGGGAAGGAGATGGTATTCCTCCAGATGTGGTTCCAGCTGTTTTTTCTGCAGCCCTCCCTGGGCTCCAGGCCCAGATCTGGCCCCACATCACCTTCCAGGCTGAAGATGCGGTCGCCCAAGGCATCCACAATGTCGTTGAGGGCGGCCTCATCAGTGACGTTGAAGAAATACTTCTCGTCCGGGTCGCTGGCAATGTACTTGATCTCACGGATGAAATCCTCAGGGTCCTGCTGCCGGCGGAGGTAGTGCCCCAGCACCTGGGGAGAGGGGGGTCCAGCATTGGCTGGAGGCCAGATCCTGACCCCAACGCAGCCAGGATGGGGGTCCCCCACCCCAGCATGGCATAAAGGGGGAATGGGGAAACCAAGGCACGGTGCCTGCTCCTGACTGGCAGGCAGGGAGGTGGCCGGGGCACTCACCGCGATGGCATAGCGGGTGACATTGCGCTTCTCACACTCCGCCAGTGCCTCGGGCAGCTCCTCGCCATCGTGGGACTCCCCGTCCGTCACCACAATCATCAGCCGGGTGGCATCTGCCCTCCCGCCCCGCTCGGGGCTGAAGGCTTCGGTGCTGCCAGAAAGGATGGGTGGTGTGAAGCCGATCCCGATCCCAGTCCCGACCCTGGTCCTGACCCCGATCCCAACCCCAATCCTGATCCTGCTCCCCATGCTGACCCTGACCTCAATCCTGACCCTGATCCTGATCCCAATCTCGACCCCAAACCCCATCCCAACCCTGATCCTGATCCAAATACCGATCCCAACCCCAACCCCAGTCTTGATCCCAGTCCTGACCCCAATCCCAATCCCAGTCCTGATCCCGCTCCCAATGCTGACCCCAATCCCGATCCTGACCCTGATCTCAACCCCAACCTCAATCCTGACCCTGATCCTGATCCAAATCTTGATCCCAACCCCAACCCGTCTTGATCCCAATCCTGACCCCTGTCCCAGTCCTGATCCCGCTCCTGACCCTGATCCCAACCCCAACCTTGACCCTGACCTCAATCCCAGCCCCAACCCTGATCTTGATCCTGATCCAAATCCTGATCCCAACCCCAACCCCGACCCTGATCCCAATCCCGACCCTGATCCCACTCCCGCTGCTGGTGCACACCAAGCCTGGTGGATGGCGAAGGCCGTGCGTGTCTCCCGCCCCTCCTGCCGGCTGATGTTCTTGGCCGCCTCCACCACCTCCTCTGCTGTCTGGTACCGCCCCAGCACCCACTCATGCACCGCCCGCTCCCCGTACTGCAGCACCCCTACCTGCCACAGAGACGGGGTGCTCAGTGCGTGGGCTCAGACCCCACCACCCCAAAATGTCCCCCCCAAAATGTGCAGTGTGCCCCCCCTCCCCGCAACACAGCCCCAGCCGGCAAAGTGCACCCTTGACCACCCTGAAAGCAACCCCAGCTGGCATCGCCCCAGGAGTGGCATCAACGCGGGGATGATGGCATCACCGTGGGGATGATGGCATCACCGTGGGGACAATGGCATGGCTTAGGGACAACAGTATCACCCCAGAGATGGCATCGCCCCAAGGGTAGCATCGCCCCAGGGATGACAGCATTGCCCCAGGACTGACATCACCCCAGGGGTGGCACTGCCACAGGGATGACAACATCATCCTGGGGACAATGGCATCGCCCTGGGGATACTGGCATCATCCCAGGGACAGTGGTATCACCCCAGGGGTAGCATTACCCCAAGGCTGGCATCGCCCCAGGGAAGACAGCATTGCCCTGGGGACGACAGCACTGCCCTGGGCACAATGGCATCACCCCAAAGGTAGCATTGCCACAGGGACAACACCGTTACCCTGGGGACAATGGCATCACCCCAGGGATGATGGCATTGCCACAGGGACAACACCGTTACCCTGGGGACAATGGCATCACCCCAGGGATGATGGCATTGCCCTGTGTATGATGGCAGTACCCAGGGGATGGCATTGCCCCAGGGACAATGACATTACCCTGGGCATGACATTGCCCCGGGGACACCAGCACAGCCCTAGGGATGCTGGCACAGTCCTGGGGACGCTGGCGCAGCCCTGGGGATGCCACCTCACCTGGATCTGTCCAGGCCCGATGAAGAACTTGCTGAGGATGTTGCTGAGGAAGTTCTGCACCTCGTACCAGGGGTAGATGCTGTTGGAGCCGTCCAGGACGATGACGATGTCCATGTAGGTGGAACAGCCTGCCAAAGGAGGGACGCAGCTCACACCGGCACGGCGTGGCAACGTCCCAGCATGGGGCTCCGCACACCGCAGCCATCCCCCCACTCACGCTGTGCAGTAGGGGCAATGGTCCCCACCGGCCGGAGGTCACCGTCCAGCTGGGCGCAGATGCCGGTGCTGAAGACAGAGGTGCCGCATGCCTGGGACCAAAGCGGGGCGCAAGCCTGGCCGGGGGGGAGGGGGGTGACACGGGGACACAGAGCATGGGCTGGCACCCGGCCCCTGCACCCAGCCGTGCCTCAGTTTCTCTCTGGGGGAGGCTCCTCTCACCACGAAGCCGCCATCCTTGGAGTCCAGGAGGGTCATCCCAAAGTGCACGTTGTAGCCTGGGGTCGGGGAGAGCCACGGGGCTGCGGATCCTCGGCACCAGGGAAAGAGATGCCAGGGGTCAGCAGCGGGGTGAGACCCCCCCCCGCCAAACCCCGCTGGCGGTCTCACCGGGGTGAATGCCAGCCTGGAAAGGGCAAAGCTGGGTACAGAGATGGCCACCCATCCCCATGGGGCATGGTGGTACCGAGGTTGGCTTTGGTGCAGTTGGTGTTGGGGGGTCCCACGCGGCACTTGTAGATGTCACCTTGGCGGTCGCTGTCCCAAGGGGCCCCCACCAGCAGCCTGCGGGGACGTGGCAGCGTGAGGGGACACTGGCTGGGTCACCGGCAACACCCCGCTCCAGCTCGGCCGCAGCATTTTGGGGCACAGTGCCAAACCCTGCCCACCCCCGCCACCGGCATCGTGCCACGGTGCTTCCGCCACCAGGCTGCCGGCGGTTTCCGTCTGTCTGTCTGGCTGGCTGTCCGTCCTCCCTTTGATCGGCATCCCAACCGCCAGCACAGCCGCTGGGGCCCCCCCCGGATTTACTGACGGGACTCTTATTTTCATGTCCCCCCCACTCCCAAGCTGTGTCAGGGCAAAGCACAATGAACCTTAAAATCCCATTTCTGCCCCCAGAAAACACCGAGGGGGCTTTGCTGCCCAGCTCCCTGCCTCAGTTTCCCCTCTTCAGGGCATCGCAAGCCACGCATCCCCCCCATCCCTTAGCCTTGCCCCACATATCCGCCCCATGGGTTGTGCTGGGGGGGGGATGAAAGCCCCACGGGTGTCCCGTTGTCCCCCCCCACCCATGGGTGCCACTCACCACTTCTCCCCGCCGCCCACCCGCTGCAGCACCTTGTAGCCGAACTGGGCCTCGGCCGGTCCGTGGAAGAGCCGCGGGTGCCTCACATCGACATTGAACCCCACGCACAGATCTAGGGGGGGCGTGGGCAGGATGCTGAGACCTGAGGGTGGGGGCACCCACAGACCGAGGCATCCTGAGGCCCCCCGCCACCCTATACCCATCTATAGGGACGGGACTGCTTCGGCGCAACCCCCAAACCACGACAGCCTCGGCACTGCAGGGGGACATGCAAAGCCCCCCCCCCCCG
>NW_010972629.1:354199-364362 GCF_000737465.1 Haliaeetus leucocephalus
AACTGTGCAGGGAAAGGGGGGGAGCCGGGCCTGGGGGTAGTGGGTGTCTCGAGGAGGGGGGAAGAGGTCCTGAGTGTTGGGTGCTGAGCACCCCGTCTCTGGCTCCAAGCACCCCACAGGCAGCACCGAGCACCCCAAATGTACCACCAAGCACCCTACATATAGCACCCAGCACCCCAAATGCAGCACCAAGCACCGCACAGGCAGCACCGAGTACCCCACAATAGCACCCAGCACCCCAAATGCAGCATCAAGCACCCCACATATAGCACTGAGCACCCCAAATGCAGCACCCAGCACCCCAGCAGGCTCTGGGGTGGACAGGGCAACTTGGGGGTTTCCATTTTGGTGGGCCCAAGGGGTTTGCGTTTGCCTCCAAACTTGAAAAGAGTCACAAAGTGCTGCCCCCCCCCTCCCCCATCCCCTCTCCTCCTCTCCCAGCTCTGGATGGGGAAACCGAGGCACAGGGAGGCCAAGGGCCACTGCGCTGGCTGCATGCCTCAGTTTCTCCACCGGCAAGGCACGGCGGGAGAGCGTGGACATGCCCAGATGGGACAGAGATTGGCTGGGGGCCCAGCCACCAACCTCTCCCTTGGGGGGGGAAGCTTTTTTGTCTTTTTTTCCCCCCAAAAAGTAGATTTTCCATTGAAGGGTTTTTTTTTAGTTCCTCTTAGCGGGGTTTGGCTTCCTTCCATGCTGGCACCAACCCCTTCCTGGCCCCATCCCCAAACCCAGGGGAGGTTTTGGGATCCCCCCTCCAGCAGGAAAAAGTCAAAAAATATATTGAGGAGGTGGGATAAGGACCAAAACCAGGTGCTTTTCCTGCAAAACCCCCCTGACCAGCTCAGCGGAGGCATCTCCACATCACTGAGCTCTGGGTTAATGGGTACCCAGCTCAGCACCAGCCCCCCCCAACCCCGCAGCATCCCCAAATGCCTCCGATTCACACATCCCTCCCCCCCAAAAAAACCCCTTTTTTCCCAAATCTGGCTGCATTTTTGGGGGACATTACCTGGGAGCAGGAGCAGCACGGGAAGAAGCCATCGGCACCTACCACCCTCCATCGCCCCACCGTCGCTGGAGCCGCCAGCATCGGCTGTGAGCAGCTCAAAGGTTACTCTGTCTCCATACAGGATATTTTTTTTTTCCTCTTTTTTTTTTTTTTTAAATATTTTTTTTTCCTCCTCCTTCATCTTCAATTGGCTGCTAAAAATAAACAGCTGGAGTGGGGTTTTTTTGGTTTTTTTTGAGGGACGGAGTTAGGAAAAAAAGGGAAAGTGGAGAAAAACATGGAAAAAAAAAAAAAAGAGGAGAGGGAAGAAGGGGGCAGGGACGTGCAGGGTTTGGGGGGACAATGGCATGCTCAGGGTGCTCCTGAAGGGGTTTTCCCCCTTTTCCTGGCAAAGCAGTCCGTGCATAGGCTGGGAAGCGTGTCCCATGGTGTCCCCAACCCCAGGAAGGCTTGAACCCCACAGCTGTGGCCAGGACACCCAGCTCTTCTCCCCGGGGACCTTGACTTCAGGCTGGGGGTGTAGGGATAGGGAGTTTTGGGGTGCCCGCTGCTATCCTTGGTTCTCTGTGGATTTAGCGTCACCACGTCCTCCGGGTGACAGTGCCACCTCCTGGACACTGTCCCCATCTCCCGTCCCTTGGAGAAGGCTGAGAAGATGGGGTGACCTTGGTGAGGATCCCCCCCCATCCAAACACCAGCTCGTCGAGACGCCCCTGGCAGGGGAAACCGAGGCAGGTGGGATGCCCAGCATGCAGTAGCACCCCAAGACCACCTTCCAGCTACTGAAGGACAGGGCAAGAGAGGCCACTGCTACGTGGTGGCATCCACGGCTGTCTCTTCCTCGCCGGCAGCAGGACCGAGCCCCCCAGGGCTGCCCAAGAGGCTATGAAGCTGAAGCCAGAAGAAGGGTTGTCTCCCGGGTTCATGGGGCCACTCCAGGTAGGTCTTGGTGCCCAACATCTTCCGGAGCCGGGAGAAACGCCGGGGCAAACCCTGAGCATCAATGGGTTCCTTCACCACCAAGATGACATCCTCACTGCCCAGCCCCACAGCACGTTGGTGGGCAAAGTAGAGCTCATAGTTGCACCACTCACTGTCGACAAAGCTGCGGGAGAGGACGAAGATGACCTTGGCGCTCCTCTCAATGTTCTCCACGATGTTATCGATGATCCAACGGCCCGGTGTGAAGTCCCGCTCGTGGATACAGAGCCTGTATGGTGGTGTGGTGCTCTCTAGCCGGTGCAGAAGCTCCTGGCGAACCCAGCCGGCATCGGCACAGCTGTAGGAGATGAAGGCGTGGTAGGAGCATCGCCGTGTGGCACCTGTCCGCCGCCTGCCATACTTGGCATGCACCAACTGGTATGTGGCTCGCAGGTACCAACCGGCATCCAGTTTCCAGCAGAGCACGGCACACGCCACCACTGCCACCACCGTGCTGGCCACCGCCACGGCCACCAACGCTGGCACATTGCATTCCAAGGGACGTGGGGCGTAAGCGGCCACGGCCGTATCCAGCAGTGGCTCGGGATGGTAGCAGGTCCAGTTGTGGGGCCAGTCGGTCAAGGTGGGTCGTCCCCGTCGCCACGTCTCCTCCAAGAAGAGGTAGAGGTCACAGGTGCAGTGGTAGGGGTTGTTGCCGGCTGCCAGGCTAATGAGCCGCGGCATATTGATGAAAGACCCATGGTTGATGACACCAAAGGAGTTTCCGTCGATGGCCAGCACCTCCAAACGGGGGCATCTCCACTCAGAGGGGATGAACTTGATCTTATTGCCACTCAACCGCAGCTCCTGCAGCCAGGGGCTTCGGGTGAAGTAGTCCATGTCCAAGCGGTCAAGCTGTGAGTAGGAGAGGTCCAGGTACTCAAGGGTGGTGGGCAGGCACCCAAAGGTGCCTGCCGTCACCCGGTTGTGGTGGAGGGCCAGCCAACGCAAGGTAGAACTCCATTGGCACGTCTCCTGCAGGCTGCCCAAGCCATTGTGGCTGGCATCAAGGTGGGTGAGCCGGGGCCAGGTCCTTGTCAAGGTGGCCACCACAGCCAGGCTCAGGAGCTGGTTGGTGGCCAAGACAAAGCTCTCCAGCTTGGGCATGACACCCTCATAGTGGCAGTGTTGGTTATAGATATAACTGTCTTCCAGGCGGTTGCCGGAGATGTCCAAGGCCTCCACGTTACGCATCTCGCCCCAAGCATCGCAGGGGACATAGTTGAAGTTAACATTGATGATGGAGAGGGCAGCCACGCCACTGAACCAAGTGAAGGTCCAGTCGAAACGCAGGACATCAGGGTTGCTGATGTCTTGCAGCAAGAGGCGGTCAAGCCGTGGGGCAGGCGCCTCCATGCTGGAGCTGTTCTGCCACGGTGAGCGGGCGAAGTCAATGGCCACCAGTGCCAAGTCACGGACGTGGGAACGTTGGACGTTGAGCAGGGCCAAGCGGAGGAGGTTCTCGTTGAACTTGCCCCGGTAGAAGACCAACTTGGTGATCTGCAACTCGGCCAAGCCATCAAAGGGATCGGCGTCACCAGTGTAGTAGGTGAACTCAAAGAGGTTACGGAAACGCAGGTAGTTGAGGGGTTTGCCCCGCAGGTCCCGCAACATCAGCGGCAGAGCCGCTGCGCTCTCGTCCAAGGCAATGTCGCACCACAGCTCCGTGGTGTTGAGCCACGAGAAAGCCCCGACTTCGTACCGTCGCAGGCTGGAGGCCGACTTGATGGCGAACTTCTGCAGCGCCGTGTCCTTCAAGATGGCAAAGTCCCCCCGGGAGATGTCCCGCAGCAGCGGCCCACCCAGTGACAGCTCCCGCAGCTGCTGCAGCCTGCCAAAGATGCCATCCAACGCCACGCTGCGGTAGAGGTTGTTGGACATGTCCAACCAACGGAGGTTGACCAACGGTTGCAACGCCAGTGCCGGGATGCGTTTGAGAGAGTTGTTGAAGAGCCGGAGGTGCTCCAAGAGGGGGTTGGAGAGGAAAGCATTTGGCGAAATGCGGGAGATGTTGTTGTAGCCCAAATCCAAGTGCCGTAGCTGGGTCATGCTGGCGAAGTCGCCCGCCGTGATCTCCTGTAGCTTGTTATATGAGAGGTCGAGGCTGTGGAGGCCACTGGGGAGGCCATGGGGCACCCGCACCAGGTCCTGCCCCTTGCACAGCCCCGTCCGGTTGTCAGCGTCAATGCGGCACGGCTGCCATGCCGCATCCCCTGCCAGGGCCAACAGCACCAGGCACCAAACCCCCCGGGTGCCAGCAGCTGGGGGGGGCCGCAAGGCCTCCGGCATGGCAGTGGGGTGGCTGGGGAGGTACTGCCAGTGGCAGGAGCAGGGACGGGGCTGGAAGGGGCATCCGGGCATCCCGGCGGAGCTGTCCTGCGGCAGGAAAGGGAGGTCAGTGGTGCCATGTGGGGAGGACCCCGACCCCCCAGGGAGCTCTGGGATCAACCCCTGGGGAGGCACCGGAGGGGGGGGTGGGAGGTGGCACCTGGATCTGGTAGGATGGGAACAGGTAAATCCTCCCTTGGGGGCTCAAGGACTGGATCCCAGGGGGATCGGGGACTGGATCTTGGTGGGGGTGGGGGGTGTTGGATCACAGGGGGATCAGATCCTGGGGATCAGGGAGGGGATTGGGGGGGGGGAGGTGTGGGACTGGATCCCACGGATCAGGAAATGGATCCTGGGGGTATTGGGGATGGGATCCCAGGGGTATCAGAAAATGGGGGGGTAGGGGTGGGAATCAGGGACTGGATCCCAAGGGGATTGGATCCCAGACCAGGGGGGCCAGGCACCAAATTGCAGGGGTCTCCAACACCAGATCCAGGGCGCCTTGGGGACGAGATCCCAGAACGGAGCTCAGCGACCAGATCCTGTGGGATTTGGCACACCAGATTCCGCAGGCTGAGGGCCCAACCCAGTGCAAACAAGCAACCCAGCCCCTCCTCCTTCTCCTCCTCCTCCTCCAAGCCTGGGCTGAGGCTGGGGGGGGGCTCCAGCAAGCTGTCCCCCACCCCGGGTTTGCCTTTCTGCTGATTTTTAGGGTGGGTTTTATTTTCCAATTAAAAAAGATTAAAAAATTAAAGAATTTAAAAATTAGCTTTTTTGCACAAAGGCAAACTTGCGCTCCTCGGCTGTGGAGTGATTGCAGCCAAGCGTTTTGGTATTTTTATGGGGGGGGGGAAACAAACCAGGAAACTGGAGGAGAAAAACAGACGGGCGTCTGTCCTGCCCCAGTGCCGATGGCAGAAGTGGCAAATCCAGGCCAGGTATTGCCCCCTGGGGTCACAGTCCTGCCCAGGTTGTCTAGGGCCAGACCCCAGCCCAGGGAGGGGGACATGGGGGAACCGCCCTGCTTCATCCTAAAAATTGTCGTTGTCATCCCCCGCCCCACGGTGCTCCCTTTGCTTTCATGGAAAGGAGGAAAAACACCTGGAAATGCCACAAAGTGGTGGTGGTTGGGTGAGGGAGCAGGTGGTGGGGGACCCGTGGGGGCTGGTGTGGTCCCTGATGCTCCCCCACAGGGTCCCTTCGTGTAAGCCCCTGTAGGAAACACCTGCGCCCCACAGCACTGCTGCACCCACGTGGGGAAACTGAGGCATGGGTGACCCTCGTCCTACCCCGCCAAAACCCTCCCAGCAGCAAACTCTTCCTCATTCCCAACACTAGCCCAGCCCAAACGCAACCAGTCACACCAAAACAACCCCATATTCCCCCCTCCTCACCCCCCCGGCCAGACCCCACTCACCCCACGTGGCACCTGGGATGCAGCGAGTTCAGCAGGTCTTAGCCGGGGCGGGAACGGCAACAGCCACATCCAGGAACCACCCGGGCAATGCCAAACTGGCCGGGGCGGCAGGCGGTGTGGCGGGGACGGGAGGAGGACAGGTTTTTGTCCCTGGCTGGGGGAAGCCCCCCCCCGCCAGCCCTGGCCGCACTTTGTCCCCGGGGGAGGTTTGCAGCAAGGGGCTGTGCCGAGGGCCTGGCTGGCAGCGGGGCTCGGGTCCCCAAAGTCGCCCCGCACCCCAAAGTTATGTGACCTCACGTGCCACGGTCCAGCACTCCCAGCCCAGTGCCCCCCAGCCCAGCGGTCCCAGTCCAACCTGCTGCTCTGGTCCAGCATCCCCAGCCTATCCTAGCGTCCCCAAATCAGCCCAGCACTCCCAAATCAGCTCAGTACCACCAGTCCAGCCCAGTGCCCCCAGCCCAGCTCAGCCCCTCCCAGTCCATCCCAGTGACCCCAGAGCAGCACCCCCAGTCCAGCCCAGGACCACCCAATTTAGCTCAGTGCCTCCAGTGAAGCCCAGCACCTCCAAGCCAGCTCAAAGCTCCCTGTCCAGCCCAGCAACCCCAGTCCATCCCAGTTCCCCCAGCCCATCCCAGTGTCCCCAAATCAGCCCAGCACTCCCAAGTCAGCTCAGTACCACCAGTTCAGCCCAGCACCCCCAGTCCACAGCAGTCCCCCAGCCCAGCCTGGTGCCCTCAATGCAGCCCAGCCCAGAGCCCCCAGCCCAGCTCAGCCCCTCCACCCCAGTCCATCCCAGTGACCCCAGCGCAGCACTCCCAGTCCAGCCCAGGGGCCCCAGTTTAGTTCAGTGCCTCCAGTCAAGCCCAGCACCCCCAAGCCAGCTCAAAGTCCCCTGTCCAGCCCAGCACTCCCAGTTCAGCCCAGTGCACCTAATCTGGCATCCCCAGTCTATCCCAGTGCCCCCAATCCAGCATCCCCAGCCCATCCCAGTGCCCCCAGTCCAACATCCCCAGCCCATCCCAGCATCCCCAGTCACTCCTCACAGCCCCGCAGTACAAGCCCCCCCCCCCCCCCCAGGCTTGGCAATGCCCTGACTCCATCCCTCCCCACTGAGGGGGGGTCCCAGGGGAGTCCCCTCCGCCAGCTCCAGCCCCCCCCCATGGATGTGTCCAGCCATGCCACAAAGCCAAGTGCCCATGGAGGAGCCCAGGAACCAGCCAGAAACAGGGACACATCCAGAAGACCAACCTTGACCCCTCTCCTTAATTACCAACTAACGAAGACTGTCGTCCAATTAGTGGTGAGTTTTCCCTTATCTAAAGGACCTGAGGTTTTGTAGAGTAGAAAATATGTACAAAACCATGTAGAAAATGCTCTAAATTGGTGTTTCCAGGCTCTGCCATGATGATCTGGAGGTCCCACCAAGCCCACCATGGGCACAGCCATCATGGGAGCATCCCCAGCATCTCCTGCCTGGTGGGACCAGTCCCAGCCAAGTAACAGCTAATTAAACTCTGATGATGGTTGCTGGCTCTGGTTTCAGTTTCAGAGTTTCTGTTGTCTGGGAAAACCCCATTGCAGCGGCAGGAGGGCATCTGGCAACAGGCTTTGGAAATAAATCTGAATTAGTTGTAATTAGATCAGTAATAATGCTAATTAGTTGGAATTAGCAGCTCAAACCCAGACCCTGCTCCCCCAAGGTATGATCTGTATTCTCTTTATAGTCCACAGCCCAATAAATACTTGGATAAATGGAATTTTTATTATTATTAAAGATGATCCTGCTAAGTAATCGGGATATTTTCATAGAAAATTGTTCATGTAAGAGGAGCATTGGAGGCTGGGGGGCTCCAGACCCCTGACACGCAATGGTCCCACATCCTTTAACTGCCATGAAGATGCTTCCAAAGGAAAAGCAGACACAGGGGACAGATGGAAAATGGTTGTACTGGGATGGAAAAACCCTTTAAAGGTTTTCCCGGGTGGTCAAGGGACCATCACAGACCTGGGGAGAGCTCTGTGCTCCAGCAAAAACAATTTCCAAAGCCGTTGAGAAAGGCTGGGATGGGATTTCATCAGACTGGCAGTGTCCAGTAGATGGAGGCAAGAGGTTTGAAGAAGCAGGCTGGGATGGGAAACCCAAAGAAATAGAGTTTCCCCACCCAGATTTAGGGGAATATCAGCATATGGATGCCACCTGATGCAGGCCACTGCATAAAAAAACAGCTCTGAGGAATTTGGGGGGGGGGTGTCCCACTTTTGCAAAAAATTCTTAAACCCCTTCACTTTCATATTTAATATGAAAGTTAAATTAAGGATGAAAATTAAATAAACAGGTAAATAAACTATGAAAATTAAACAAACTAAATATTTTTATATATATTTATATAAACAGATAGAACACATTATTATTAATAAAAATATATATATAATTTTGTAGAAATTCCCCGAGACCCAGACCTCTGTGTCCTGGTGCAGGGCAGAACCGTGAGGACCCCCTGGACCTCCACAGCAGGGTCACCCTTGTCCCTGCCACCCCTGCTCCCAAGTCCACCCATCAGTGCCAGCCTTAAGTACTGGCTAATGAAGACCCTTGCCCAATCAGTGACGATTTTCCCCTATCTAAGGGAATTTATGGTTCATTAAAAGCAGGTGAAGCTGGAGCTCAGGGCAGGACCAAGCCTCCAGGTTTCAAGGAAGCCCAGGTGAGACTCCCACCAGCACAATGCCTCAGCCACGATGAGTTTCTTGGGTCTCAGCTGGGGCCAACACCAGGCTCTGCCCATCCCCAGGCCACCGAGAAGCTGCCGCACTGGGTGGACAGCATCATCCTGCTCTACAGCATCTGTGACTGCTCCAGCTCCCACTGGCCTCAGCAGCCACAGTGCCAGCAGCCGGTGCCTGTCATCTTGGTGGGCAACATGTGGGACCTTGCAGCACCGGCAGGCAGCGCCCGGCAAGGAGGGCCAGCTCCTGCACCGGCTTTCATGGAGGTTTCGGCTGCTGAGACCTACCACAGGGCTCTGCTGGTTTTCCACCAGCTGCTGGAGGTGGCGAGGGGGGTGGGAGGGAGAGCCACCGGCACCCATGGCATCATCCAAAAAGTCTCAGCCGCCTTCAGCCATTGCCAGATGGGGTGAGCCTCCCCCACGGCAGCTGTGAAGGTGGAAGCAGATTTGAGGGGACAGCTGGCAAACTGGAGTCACTGAGCCCTGCCTGATCCAGGGTATGTCCCTCCCCAGTCTCACCATGGGCGAACGGGAGCAGCACTGGGTGCCTGTGGTGCCGGCAGAGCCCTCCAAGCACGGGAACGTCCATCTGTCCGTCCCTCCCCAGAGCCAAGGTGATGGATGGAGGTTTCCCATAGCCAGAGACCTGCTGCGGGCTTTGCTGAACTGCTCGATAAACCGGCCATGGCTAAACCCCCCCTGCCGAGAGGAGCTGTTTGTCCCACTTGGGTGCCGGGAAAGCCAGGAGCACCCTGCTGGGGTGCTAGAGACCTCCCATACCCATCTCCTGGCCAAAGGAAACTAGTCCCATCCCCTTCTGGCAGGCTGGGAGTCCAGACACAGCCTGCCCTGCCAGGTCTGAGCACCAGCAAACTCATTTGCCCACAGCAGCTAAGCAAAAAAATGCCTGGAGATGGGGAGGAAGAGCTGAAGGAAAAGACAAAATGAGCTTGTTTGCCTTCCCAGCTTCTCCTGCACATTCTTTGCCAGCTCAAAAGCACAGCAGGGGGGATTTGCTGCAGATGCTAGAGCAAGCCAGGCACGCACAAAAGACTCAACGCCCTTGATCTGCTCCGAAAAGGGCTGGGGGCAGGAGGCCTCGGCTCACTGCCACCACTGTGGGAAGGAAAGGGGGGTGGAAAAGGGCTGTTGATGCATTCCCCAGCGATGGCAGCAGCAAAGACCCTAAATACTGGGGGGGAGGACGGGTCCCCGAGGTGTCCCCATCACTCACTGCCTGGTATATTGGGAAACACACGTTAGGACCGAGTCCGAGACCCCATCCCGACACAGGCCAGACACACAGGGCTGCGCGTTCATCCATCCAGGATCATGAAGACAGAGGAAAACAGCAACATCTCAGCAACCGGGCTTTAATAATTAACTCTGCAAACCGCCACAGGACCGTGATTAGCGCAGACGCCTGTTTATAACACAGTATTTACACGTGAGTGAGGAGCAGAAGATGCCGCGCAGCCCTTCACCATACCTTTCCAACCTCTGCCAAAGTAAAATATTGCTCTAACACGTTAAAACTGCTGCGGTAACAGCACACGGAAGCTGCTGACGTGCTAGGGTCAGCTGCCTTTCACTCTCATAACTGATTTACCTTCTCCACCAAGAGTTCCAAGTCACTGAGTCCAAGCTGAGATTTTGCTCCAGCTCTTTACCATTTGCTGAGGGGAACTGGGGGGGG
>NW_010972629.1:364372-368414 GCF_000737465.1 Haliaeetus leucocephalus
GGGGGGGGCAGCTTTCGCCATCCAAATACTTGGGTCTGAGTACCTCACCCTGCACCTTCCCTGACTGAATCGGTTTGCAGGCAGAAAGACCCCATGTTCTTACACCCCACTGCCACCTCCTTCATTATCCAGCTGACTTAAACTCCCTCTTGCTAAAGCCCTGGGCAGTTCGGCTCAGTTTCAGGCTGCACACACCCACCCTCTCCCAGTGACTCAGCCTTTCACCTGCCTGTATCACCCCAGAGCCCACAGAAAGCCGGGAGATGCTGAATGGAAAATGCCAGGGAGATCCTGGAGCTGGGTCTGGACTAACAAACCTGAGGTAGCGCTCTCAAGTGAGGGAGCCATGGTTTTCCAGTCCAGGGACAAGCCTTTGCCACTGCGCAGACATACTTGGAAGCAGGTGAAGCTTGAGCTGTTTGTGCGTGGAGCTGCTGAAGCTCAAAAAAACCCACCCCAGTGGGTTTTAAAAGCACACGGTGTCACTCCCTCCCTCCCTCCGTATTGCCCTCCCAGGGTCGGACCGAGGAACAGCCCACCTCTGGATACAAATAATCAGCTCCAAGCGTGTCCTTCAATCCATGGTTAAGTAAAACACTCTTTAGAGACAGGTCAAACCCACTGCCTGGCATAAACAGCATTATCCAGTGTCACAGAAACCAAGGAAAGTGGGCAGTTTTAGTGAGATGGCAGTGCCAGCTCAGAGAGAAAAGCAGGTGGGAACAACTGACACAGAGAATCACAGCATCAAGCCATCTCCTCCCTGATTTATCCCCAGAAAAGCCACCAAAAAGGACATCTGAGAAGCAAACTGCAGCGAATGCTCAGCAGGATGAACCTGTGCAGCACCGGGCAGAGGGAGGGAGGCAGATACACAGATTTCAACTTCTTCACAGCTGTAGGGAAGAGCTCCGGCTGCCTGAATCCCCTTTCTGTTCTCAGACACAGAGAGATCCAAGCAGGAAGGGCTGGGAGTGACCTCAAGGCTTGGTGCGACTCGCTGCAGTCACTTCTTCCCCATTGGGATTGCAGGGAAGGTGCAGGCAAGCAAATATTCTCCTACAGGGAAATACCCTGCCCCATCTCACCTCAAACCCATGACCAGCCGGCAGAGCGGAACTGGCCAAGAACCCACGGACTTACCCCAAGCTCACCTCTGAACGCCCAGCTGAGTACGGCTCATCCGCAGTCAAAGTCCTTTCAACTCACCCTCTCTGTCTGCACTTAAAAAGTTTCTTAAAAGGATGATAAAGTGTCAAAACAGGCGCTGGATGCACCCAGCCGGCGCTAGACTCGCCCCCACCCTGCGGTTTAAACCCCGCCCCCCCAGTCTGGGAGAAGCACCCAGTGACCCAGGCAGCTTTCTCCGGCCCCAAATATTTCCCTCTTGGCTGGCTCCATGTTAAGAGACCCCCCCAAAGAGGGAGGGGAAAGATTAAAGCCCTAAAACAGCCAGACAGGCCCTACAGTCGATGGGGAGAAGAACCAAATTTAGGTCCATTGAGTATCACCCTCCCCACCAGCGACGCAGGGAGCCAAGGGAGCGGGAGCAGGTCCCTGCGGGCTCTGACGCCACAAACTCCCTCTACCTTTCTCCCGTCTCCACAACCCGTTTATTACGGCAGCCAAGCGTGATGTGAACGCGCAGCCACAGGCAACGGGATTGAGCCCGTCAGCTTTAGTCGTGTCCCAGCCCTAGAAGTAACCCCCCAGGGTCCCCACATATCTGCCTGTGCTGGCTTTGAGCCTGGAGGCAGGCTCTGAGAACAACTAAGGCTTCAGTTTGAGCCAGGGATGAAGGATGGTGAGGATGGATAGGATGGAGGAGGTGAGGCCGCACAGCCCCACAAAGCCCGGGTTGGTTTTGTACAGCCCCAGCTTGTCTAGGGGGATAAAAAGATCGCAGGCATTTTTCACCACGTCCAGTAGCAGAGGAGGGTTGTTCCTAAGGACGCGGATCAGAAGCTGGAGCTGGATCTGCAGCCTCAGCCCCAGCTGCTGGAGCCCATTGTCAGCCCGGACCTGGCACCCGTTCTCGTTGCCTTTTGCTCGCTTCCCATTTGCCTCACGCTCCATCAGGATCTGGATCTCGTAGGCATCCCGGCTCAGGTTCACGATGAGGGCAAAGAGGTAATATCTAAAAAAAGAGGAAGAGGAATGGTGGGGCAGGGAGAGCAGAGAGAGCAGGAAAACAGTGCTGGGGATCGTGGTCTGTGAAGCTGGGAGCCTCTAACTATTTTCTTTCCAGCCATAAAAATAAGAAGTGCCTTAAAAAACCCACCCTGTGCAGAAAAGTCCACGTTCTACTGACAGCTGAGAGGCTGAGCCGGGCCAAGCACCCGCCAGCTCTCTTGCCATCGGTACGGTGCAAGGAGAGGAGAAGCCCCTTGCATGCAGCGCTTGGGAAGGGAGCTCAGACCCCTTCATCCACCCCTTCTCTGTGGGACAGCAGCAAAGAAGCAAGAAACCTGCTCTCTCCCTGGGGAAGCATACTGACTCCTTGCCGGCAGCTCTCACAGCTGTCCAAGCCCCTCACCTGAAGGACCTCTGGCCCCACTTCTCCTGGTCCACGCTAGGGACAAGCCCCGTCTTCCCCGCCCAGAGAACATTGTCGCAGGCGAAGTACATGGCCCTGTTCAGGTGGCTGAGGGTGACGCAGAACCGCAGCACCATGTCCGACAGGTGAATAGCTCGTTTTGCCGCCTCCAATGCTTCGGCTGAGCTACCCAGGCGCATCACTGCAGGACAGACGGATGGTCACCGAAGGAAAAGAAGGAGGGGAGATAAAGGAGGGTCCCCGCGCCCCCCCCCAGCACCGGGGCAGCCCCACTCACGCTTGCGGCCCAGGCTGAGGTGAGCCTCCAGCTGCCGAACGCTGGCCAAGACCCCGGCGCTCGCCCCGTTCCTCCGCAGCGTATCCCCCGCCAAGGCACAGGCGTATTGCGCGGCCCTGCAAGAGACAGCATGAGGGGGGGCCCACACCCCACACCCTCCCCGAGGGCCTCTATGACCGCCCTCCCCCGGGCCCCAGTGAGGGGAGGCCAGGCAGCCCTACACCGGAACCGGCACAGTAACAGCCCCCCCATACCTGAAAAGCCGCTCCTTAGCCTGGCTCTGGGCGCTGAAGCGGACCCAGGTCTCCATGACGGGGCCGGGCCGGGCCCGAGGCGTCGCTCCCCGGTGTGGGGCCTCGGCAGGACGCGACGCGACTTCCGGGAGCGCGACGGAAGCCGCCGCAGGTCAAAGAGGGCGCGGAGTGTGAGCCCTAGCGCCACCTGGTGGCTGGCGGCAACAGAGACGAGCCAGGCCACCTTCTTGTAAGCCCGCACAGCTTATCCCTATTGGCTTGATGCGCCAGACCCCACCCTTTTCCATCAAAACAGAAGCCGTGAATGGGCAATTGGAACGGTCTCCCTCTCTAAACCTGTATCGAAGGCTTTGATTGGTTAATTTTTCCATTTCCCGCCCCCTTCCCCGACCAATAAGAAGGCGGTTACAATTCCCTGCCTCCGCCTCCGCTGCTTTGCATTTTGATTCGTTCTTTCCTCTGTCATTATTATCATTCTTGCAGCACGACTGGACAGCTATCTTCTAAGCCCCGCCCCCTCGCCGTGTCCCTCACTTGTGATTGGGGTAAGTAGGGAGGGCGCGCCCCTGTCTCTCCGCGCCCTACAAGCCAGTTCTGATTGGCCGCTCCCCTTCTCTCCCCGCCCACCTTCCTGATCCTCTGTTCTGCGATTGGCCTGCTGCCGCCCTCCCACCACCCTCCTTCTGCCCCGCCCCAAAGTCTTTTCCATGCTACCATTGGCCAGCTCCCACTGTCGTCCCGCCCCCTCCCTGAGGTGATCTCCACGCCCATTGGGCCCTTGGGCGGTGAGTGACAGCGGCTGCACGGCGGGGGTCTCTCTTGGAGCGGGCTGGCGGCGATGATGGAGTCGGTGCGGGCTCAGCGGCTGCAGCCCGGCGTGGGGACTCTGCGCTCCCTCCGGCCCGGTGTCACCGGGGCTCCGGCCGCCGCCTCGGCTCCTCCGCCGCCTCCCGC